>NW_016157904.1:154183-161140 GCF_001687245.7 Rhagoletis zephyria
TCACTATTAGCTCACCCAGCTCCCTCAGCAAACATCATTCTCTGTACAGATGCAAGTAACAGTGCCATGGGAGCAGTGGTACATCAAATCATAGAAGGTGAGCCTCAGCCGCTTGCGTTTTTCTCCAAGAAGTTTTCGAACGCACAATGCAAGTACAGCACATACGATCGGGAACTGCTCGCAATCTACAGTGCCATTAAACATTTTAGGTATCTGTTAGAAGGAAGAGAGTTTACTATAGCCACTGTTCATAAGCCGCTCACTTTTGCATTCACTCTGAAGAAGGACAACGCATCTCCGCGACAAATACGTCATCTCGACTTTATCGGACAATTTTCAACAAACATTGTACACATTTCAGGAGCGACGAACATCACTGCAGATGCGCTATCACGCATAAACGCGCTTAATATATCATCTGATGACGTTATTGACTACGAAGAGATGGCTAAACAACAACTAAACTGTGAAGAGCTTCAACAAATGCTAAATACAGGCAAAACTTCTTTACGTTTTAAATTAGTCAAATTACCATCGACGGAATCTTCTATAATGTGTGATGTCTCTGGAAGCGCAGCACGCCCATATGTGCCACCGGAACAACGAGAGAAAGTTTTAGCGAAATTTCATAACCTAGCACATCCCGGTAAGAGAGCAACATCACGACTCATCAAACAACATTTTGTTTGGAAATGCATGGAAGCAGACGTGAGTAAATTCGTGTCGCATTGCATACCATGCCAACGCGCAAAGCTGGGTAGGCACGTAGTTTCACCACTCGAAAAGTACTGCCTGCCATCACATCGATTTGACCATATAAACATCGACCTTATTGGGCCTTTGCCCCCATCCAATGGTTACAAGTATTGCTTAACCATAATCGACCGCTTTTCTAGATGGCCAGAAGCAATCCCTCTGGAAGACGTCAGCGCTGATACGGTGGCCCTGGCACTGTTAAATGGTTGGATTAAGAATTTCGGTGTACCGCTGCGGATCTCTACTGATCAAGGTCGACAGTTTGAGTCAACGCTTTTCCAAGAACTCTCTCGAGTACTTGGCATTCAACATTTACGGACGACAGCGTACCACCCTCAGGCAAACGGTATAATTGAGAGGTTCCATCGAACACTTAAGGCCTCAATCATGTGCAGCAATTCTACAAACTGGTCATATCAGCTTCCATTGATCTTGTTGGGTCTACGATCTGTTTACAAGCCAGACATCAAAGCGACGCCTGCTGAACTCGTCTATGGCACATCGATCAGACTACCAGGTGACATGTGTGAGACACGTAAGAGCACATCACAATCTGAGTTTGTTCAGAAATTGTTGAATCATATGCATGAGCTCCAGCCCACGAGTACATCTCATCACGACAACCGTAGGCCGTTTATGTTACCAGGCTTGGCAACAGCTACACATGTTTTTGTGCGCAACGACACAGTGAAGCCTGCATTAACTCCACCATACAACGGCCCTTACGAAGTTGAAAGTCGAGCTCCTAAAACCTACGTGCTCAAGATCAACAACAAATCTGTCACGGTTTCTATAGATCGCATTAAACCTGCCTTTGTTAGCCACTCTCCGGAAGAAGCGCAACATCCAGTGCAACTAGTGCCCGCATCAGGAACTAAACATCAGACGACTGATTCTGAAGAGAAACAACCTACTTCGACAAATTTAAAGACAAGGCTGGGACGAACAGTCAGACTTCCATCACGCTACGCTCTTTAGAAGTCTGGAGGGAGTATTGTGGCAACACCAAATCCAGCAAGACAAAAATGCAACTCTGCTTATTCGTTAGCGTTGCTCCTTTTTTGCTTTCTTTCTTTTCTGCTGCTGGAAATCATCCGAGACGATCGCGTGTTCCTTGGGTATCCTTACATTTATATATGTGACTTTTATAACTTGTTTTTGATAAATAGAAAATATTGTACGAGTTTAATTTAGAATAAATAAAGCGTATTCGTAAGTGGAACTATATCCACAAAGATGATCCACCGTTTAATGATCCAAAAATTCCATCACACATACAAGGAACGGAACGACATGTTCAATTGCTAGCTAGCGTTTCCAAACGGGTTATACCGGAAAATGTAGAGGCTGTTATGGCGACGACATTAGAGAGCCGTGCGAAATTGCCCAGACTTGAAAGTAAAAAAGACTTCAAACAATAATTTTTTTTAGTTTCTTTTCTATAACTCTTTCAAAGAAGAAAAAATTCTGAAGTAATCAAAAATTTTCTTTTTGATTTACATAAATTGAAAAAGAACTTAATTCAATAATTTCAAAAATAACAAAGTACAAAAATGAACAAAGTACAATAGTAAATAGTATTAACACTACAGGTACTAACAAAAATAAGTAGGTAGTGAAGTTCATGTATCTATTTACTTTAGAAACTGCTTTTGTATGTATGCCATTGCCAGCAAACTAAACCAGCAACTGTCTACATTCACCATGGAAATATACCTACTACAATTCACCAAGGAAAGGCCAACATAGTTCCATGTAGAAGCTCATAGCTTACACACAGCACAAAGCTCGATTTGGTGTTTAATGCATGTCCTCGCCGGCAGAACTGCTTCCACTTTTTCGCCAGGTTTGCGTCCGTAGGAAACGAAAAAAACTTATATAGCACGCTTTCCTTTTGTTTTCGCTATTACACTTTGCCACTGCACACTTCATTTTGCTTTTTAATGTCTAAGTAATCGTTTAAAAGCACGCAGAAATATTAACGCACAAATATTAAAATTGTTATTTGGTTTTTTCGTATGCTCACATTCAACAATTGCACCAAGATGACGTCACGCACTCAGCTCATTCTGTCAAAATCACAAAGAGCGGATTAGCGGTACCGCGATTGGCGCAATCTCTATTTCTCTCAATCGTGGGTGTGCCCAGCATTGCTCTAAAGCAAAGCTTAGTACATGAACTATATTTTTATAATAAATATAACTAAAATTTAAAAAGTCGGATAAACTTGAAAATATAAAGTTTGATTTTGTTTCCAATCATAAAGGGAAATATGGCCATTAGGGGTTTATTGCGGATGGTGTTAAGGTACATACTTTAACATACTTGCTACCGTCAGTAAGATAGTATAAATAAGCAATGGAATTAAGATAAAATTTGTTTTATTTCCATCCTTTGTTTGAAATAAAGCAATATTTAATCTTGCAATTATTTTCCATTTAAAAATGAAATAAAGGAAATTTTGCTTTAACCGAATTCAAAAAAAGGAGAAGGACCACGTCAACCGAGTTCGATAATACTTTTTCTATCGGAAAGGTAGTGTCTCCGAGGTGGTTCCATACTAATTTGGTTTAGATCCGATCATTGCATCGTGAACAAATTAACGGTACTTCTAAATTTTTATATATGAATTGAAGTCGGTTTTGTTTTTTGCTTAAAAATTACTTGTTGCCTTATAAGGTTGGCGCACGATGAAATTAGTGCACCAAAAAATGCTTTTAAAGTACTTGATAAATTAAAAAGAAAAACACATTTTATTTACAGAAATCCAGTTCATGTTTACATTTATTACAAATAATTTGCTCAATAGTGTTTTTTTTTTATAAGGAATTCAACTTTTTTCGAAATACCTCAAATTTGGCTTTTTATGGTGTTTTCAGTAAATGTTTGTTGTTGCAAACTATACTTTTTTCTTTTAATTTTTTATATGTTATGAAACCTGTTTTGCGACCTCTATAATTCTTTCAAATTCATTTGCTGATTTACTGTAATGGCATGAAGCCAAAACAGGTACATATTGCCTGTCATAAGAACTTTGTCTTCTTTGGGTTTTGTACACCTCTTGGACATTTTCTCTACGGTTGGCACCCGGAAGCTGTGCAAAGTCGCCAAGTACATACAGCGAACCCAAATATCTCTGCTGTTAGTTTAGCTATTTAGGTAAAACTAAAAATTATTAAAACACAGATACTTTGGTTTCATGTTAACAATGAAGATTTATCTCAAATATCTACGCGTGACTCTGAATCTTTAGCAATGCAAAGAAACCCAATTTGTTTAAACAAAAAAAAAAAAACTTGTACACTAAGTTCAAAATTATTAACTGGTTAAGAAGATAACTTTTTCAAATACAAATTAGTATTAAGTTTAGCAACATTCGGTATCTGGCATAACTCTAAGAATTCTATTCATAGAGTGAACTAAGTTCCGGGTAATATTTTGGGGTACATTCACCCATATACTAGCAAATATGCGAAGAGTACGAAAAATGCATCAAAACAAACGCCTACTATCTACCACGCAACTGCTGCTAATATGTCACCATCTGTTGCTGCTGAATCATCTCATCTGAGAAAAATAATTCTCGCGATCAATCGCGGACGGTTGAGTCCGCCGAGCAATGCAATAATACCGCGGGGTTATGGAAAGCAACGGCGCACTATAGGCACAAACCTTGTTTTTTTTCCCAAATCGTAGATCTTCGGTTAGAAAAAAGATAACGGAATGAAAATTTTTTTATCGTGAAGTTAAATTATCATATAATATACGAAAACTATGGAGAAGTTACAACAATAACTTAACCCACAAAATGCCGTTCAAAATTTCACTTTTTTGAAATTTTGGATTTTGGCTCCCATTCCACTAGAAAACACTATATTTAATACACCATTAGCATTGTTTCTGAAAGATTTGTCTTAATTTTATCTCCTTGGGGCATTGGATGCCGTACCCGTACCTAATAACTCGTAAACTAAAAATGTTCCTAGCACACACGAAAGCTAAGAAAACAAGACTAAAAAAGTAAAACACGACTGCTCTGCTTGAGACAAAATAGTGAACTAACTGTTCTGGTTTATTAGAATTCATACTTCAGTAATGCGAATACATAGTACCGTTTATAGCATATATACCCTATATGACATGGCATTGCTTTACTATTAATACTCCTAACTTTTAATTACAATTTTAATTTTAATTCAATTAAACCGAATTCACAAAAAGTGTTTGTGGAAACCAAACAAAAAACTCTACTTTAACTTTACAATATTTAATTTGTTTTTTAAATTCTCAAAACGAATTTTATGTAAGGCCTTTACTTTTATTTTATTTCTTTCAAACTTATAGCGAATGTAGTGATAACGAACATCGATGTGTTTCGTACGCTTGTGATATACCGGATTCTTGACGAGTTTGACTGCACTTTGATTGTCAACATATAATGCCGGTATATCGTTACGAAAACGTTCATCTATCACTTTGATGAGTCTCGTCAGCCATACTAGTTCGCGTGTTGCTTCGGATGCCGCTATGTACTCTGCCTCTGCCGTGGATTGCGCACCACATTTTTGTAACTCAGAGCTCCAACTAATAGTTCCTTGGCCCAGCACAAAACATTGACCCGAGGTCGACTTTATCTTTGCTAAATCCATGGCAAAATCTGAGTAACTGAAAGCATATAAACTAAATTCGTTAGATTTTTCAAAAATTATACCGTAGTAAATCGTTCCATTGATGTATCTAATGATTCGCTTCACGGCTGCAACATGCTCATACGACGGGTTCTACAGAAAACGGCTGACCAATGAAACAGCGTATGTAATGTCCGGCCTTGTTCCAATACTTAGGTACATCAAGCACCCTACGGCCTCTCGATATGGAAACTTAACTGGCGTTGTTGAACTTAAAACTTCTAAGCGGTGTGAGCTATCGGCTGGTGTCGAAACAGTATTTGAGTCTTGAAGACCAAATCGATTTAACACTTTCCGTGCATAAGTACATTGGCTTAAATGAATTGATCCATTTGAACGACGATTGATTTCAAAGCCCAAGTAGTAATTTGCTTCGCTGATTTTTATTTCAAATTGATTACATAAGAAATCAACAACTGGTTTGATGCTCTCTTCACTTGTTGAAGTTATCAAACCATCATCGACGTAAATGGCTAGAACTGTAAGATTATCACCTTCTCTTCGGACGAAAACGCAGGGATCGACCTTGCAGGCCTCGAAATTGAATCTTTTAACGAAACTTGTAAATTTATCGTTCCAGCACCGTGAACGCCTGCTTAAGCCCATACAGACTTTTGATTAGGTTGCACACCTTTCTGGTTCCGTCCTCATATCCTACTGGCTGCTCCATATACACGTTTTATTTTAAATCGCCATACAGAAAAGCAGTTTTCACATCAAATTGCACAGTCTTCATTCTGCGATTAGCTGCTAATGCCAAAATAACAGGAATCGACGAAAATCTTACGACAGGGCTAAATGTCTCTATGTAGTTAATTCCATAGCACCGTGTAAAACCCGTTACTACCAAACAAGCTTTATACCGGTCAACTGTGCCATCGCTTTTCTCTTTAATTTTGTAAACCCAGCGATTGTCAATGATTTCTTCACTCTCTGGCGGATTAACCAACAGCCAAGTACGATTCTTTATGAGCGAATCATACTCTTCGTTCATTGCTTTGATCCATCTCTCACTATCTTTCGACTTAATTGCTTCATGGTAGAATTTTGGTTCGTCTGTCACTGTCAATAACGAATAGCAAATATCAGCGCAGTTCCCATTACACACCATATGAGTCTTGGCTCCATAATGTTCCGTGATGTAACATTACACAAATTGCTGCCATATTTTACGTGACCGCCGCAGCCAGCACTACCCTCATCTGTGTCGTAGTTCGATTCACCGTCGCTGCTGATTTGTTGTACTGAATCGTTGCTTTGCTCTAAATTAATATTCGTTAAGCCAACATTAACAGGCTCTGCCTCTTTACGTGCATCAGAATGTCCATTTGAGATATCCTCACCAAGTTGTGAACCACTCAAAACATTCCATTGAACAGGTTTACTGTCCTCATTCCCAAAATCTTCACAAACCGTCCCAGCCTCCTTATTGTTTTTAAAAATTACATCGCGCACGACTTCAACTGTATTCCTTTCTGGGTTGTAAACACGAAAACCACTAGAGTTTTCACTA
>NW_016157904.1:161240-161870 GCF_001687245.7 Rhagoletis zephyria
TTCCAAGATTTGGCGTAATGTGAATACCTGGTCTATGGTGGATTTTCCAGCCACACTGATAAGGCCCAATCAGTTCATTGATGGTGGGGTTAAGTCTTTCACACAGTACGCTTGATAAGACCTTGTAACCTATGCCTGGAAGGCTGATCCCGCGGTAGTTGGCGCGAATGGCGGGGTCACCTTTCTTGTGGATTGGGCAGAGCACACTTAAATTCCAGTCGTCGGGCATGCGTTCATCTGACCATATTCTGCACAAGAGTTGATGCATGCACCTTATCAACTCCTCGCCGCCGTACTTGAATAGCTCAGCTGGCAGGCTGTCAGCTCCAGCAGCTTTGTTGTATTTCAGCCGCGTTATTGCATAACGTACCTCGTCATAGTCAGGCGGTGGAACGTCGACTCCGTCATCATCGACTGCGGGCTCGGGTTCTTCTTCTCCACAACTTTCCGTGCTGCTTCCATTTAGTAGGGCGGAAAAGTGTTCCCTCCGTTATTTAAGTACGCTCTGGACATCAGTTACTAGGTCGCCATTATTGTTATTACAGGAGTACGCCCCGGTCTTCAAACCTTCCGTAAGTCCCCTAACTCTCTGGTAAAATTTTCGGGCATTCTTCCTGTTGGCCAGCGTTT
>NW_016157904.1:164740-186908 GCF_001687245.7 Rhagoletis zephyria
CTGATCATTTATGTATACATTTGTCTATATCTATCTCGATTCGTTTTGGCTGTTACAAACAACCGTTATGTGAACAAAATTAATATACCCTTGTGCACAAGTGCGCTCGGGTATAAAAATATTAATTGTGAAATAAAAAAAAGAAATATAGCCAATACTGGTCAAGAAAAGGAGCTTTCTATTATTGCCATCAGTGCAAATTACAAATCCCGAAAATGTCTGAATTTTTTTCCAAGAATACCGGGATTTTCGAGACCTAAAAAGGCCGGGATTAACATTCCCAGTGTACATAGTGCTTGAAAACATCAATTTTTCCCTTACCTCAAACTTTTCAGCGTGGGCAACAATGATGTTTTGTAATTAAGGCAGAATTGAATATGCGTTATCTGGGAAGACAATACCTGTAATATTTATTCTAAGTATTTGTTGGCACTGTATCGAAACACAAACGCGTGCTAAGCAAACAATGAAACAATTCGTGAAATTCTAAGTTTGCGAATAAAATTTCACACTTAAATTTAAGATTTTCATAACAAACTTTTTATGAGGAAAATCCCCGCTACGGCCTTCTTTAGAAAAAATATATTATTTTAAAATAAAAATAAGCGAAATGGGCCCAATATAACCCTGCCTGACATGAAACTTTTCTCCGCGTTAAGGCTAGTATAGGGCTGCCATACGTCCCTGTTTCCAGGGACATGTCCCTGTTTCGGACCCTTTGTCCCCGTGTCCTGGTTTACAACCAAAATGTCCCCGTTTAATGCTTGGGACAACAACATATAATTTGCTCTTTATAATTTTAAATGGTTAGCGAAAACTTTTTAGCCTATCAGATTCGAAAGTGAAAAGTGAACAATTTTGGCCGAAAATAAAACTCATGTTAACGGTGCATTGACATAAGACAATTTCATTTAATTAAATTGTCAAGTTTTTCTGAAAAGTAGGCGTCCGGACAATTATAAAGACAATACACTTTGTAGCAACCGTCGCACAGTGCATAATTTCGGTGATTTATGGGCAGGAAAATCGATAATCGAAGTTGGTAAAAAAGAATCCATCAATTATTTAAGGGGAAAAATTGTAATTATATCCGATGAATGTTATGAGGAAGTAACTTATTTAAAATCGTTTATTGAAAAATGTACATTAAAGTGGAAAGAAACGCCGCTCTTACAGGCTAACCTAATATTCGCGGCTTGCGTTTTGGTACGCATGCCGTCGAATTTGTTTTTTTGCGTCACCCGAAATTGACTTGCATGCGTTTGCATTTGATTTCATTGAGCGAAACGTCAAATCAAAATGTCACGCAGAACAAAAATTGGAAATTGAGTTAGCTTCATACGCACGCCGTTCAATTTCGGTTGATCTCATACAAGTTGCATGTGCATGAGAAATTTTTGACAATAAATTGGCGGCGTGCGTGAATATTAGGTTAGACTGTTAGAAAAATGGAGTTTATTTTTAACTGACTTCAAAAAAAGGAGGAGGTTATCCATTCGTCGGAATATTTTTTTGTGTGTTATGTATGTTACCGCATAATTTTGGACCACGTCAACCGATTTCGAAAATTCTTTTTGCATCGGAAAGGTAGTGTCTCAGAGGTGGTCCCATACTAATCTTAGGTTTAGATCCGACAATTGGATCATGCAAAAATTAACGGTACTCCTAAATATTATATGAGAATTGAAGTCGGTTTTGTTTTAAGAGAAACTCGCTTACCATTGGCACTGTGGAAAATATCGTTCAGTGTAAGTTCAACTTTAAAATAACGTGCACTGAATTTTACCATTATGTAAAAAATTAACACGAACTTTTAAGCAAAGTTAAAACTAGTGAGAAATGCGAATGGTATACACGAAAAGAGACCCTATAACATGTAATATGAGTTCGTTACGTAAAAATGTGTTTGAATAGTTCTTGTTTTGTCTGCTTCGACTTACGTTAAGAAGTCCAAATACAATCCTGAATTGAACTGAACTTTTTCTTTGATCTCTAATGGTTGTTATCTTTATTGTAAGTCAATCATATTTTAATATTTTGAAACAGTTATTGTTTTGTTTGTTTGTATATTAGGGTGGTCCAAAAAGAGTGAAGTCGGAATTTTGATGCTCTAACCCCTAGGATTGTTCTATGTCGAAAAAATTATACCCCTATTTTTTATTTTGAAATCAAAAAAATATTTAGAGGTCGCTCAAAGCGCTTAAAATTTTCCATGTATTTTATATGGGGGAAAAATAACTTTCCGTAGAAACGGTATAGAATTCTCGAAAATCAATATTTTCGATCGGAAAACTCTGGTTCTCTTCAAGAGGCTTCCAATAATAATTGTTTATTTAACCATTTTTTAAAACTAACGATTTTTTATTGGTGCCCCCATTGCATTTTTTGGTGTTATTTTCTGACCTATAAATTATAGTTACTATCAAAAAATGGTTAAATAAACAATCGGATATTATTGTAGCGAAGCTCCTGCAGAGAAGCAGAGTTTTCCGATCGGAAAATATTCATTGTTAAAAATTCTATACTATTTCTACGAAAAGTTGTTTTTTTCCCATATAAAATACATGGAAAACTTTAAGCGCTTTGAGCGACCTCTAAACACTTTTTCATTTCAAAATAAAAAAGTAAGGGTATATTTTTTTCGGTATAGAAAAAGCTTTGGAGGCGAGAGCATAAAAATTCCGACTTCACTTTTTCTCATGGATTTTTTGACCACCCTATTTTATATACATACGTTAAAACGCATATGACATATATCACAAAATACGTTAGGTGTATAAATAGTACGTTCCTTCAGTGAAGATTTTTCCATGATCTCTATTTATTATGGTTTATGCAATTTCGTTTTTGTATGTATTATAACAGAGCNACATGGACATAGTGGAGCGAATTAAAATACAGCGGCTCCGCTGGCTTGGCCATGTCATTCGAATGGACACCGACGCTCCAGCTCTGAAAGTATTCAACTCGGAACCCGCTGGTGGTAGCAGAGGAAGAGGGAGGCCCCCACTACGATGGAAAGAACAAGTGGAGAAGGACTTGGCTTCACTTGGCGTTTCCAATTGGCGTCAGTTGGCACATAAAAGAAACGACTGGCGTGCTTTGCTGAACTCGGCCAAAATCGCTTAGGCGGTTACAGCGCCAAAAAAGAAGAAGAAGATAACAGAGCATCAACTAAATTTTCCTTTGCAATTGAACGAGACTATAAATGTAAATATGATTTAAAACAAGTAACAAAAAAACCGACTTCAATTCTCATATAAAAATTTAAGATTATCGTTAACTTCTTCATGATCAAATGATCGGTTTAAACCAAATTAGTATGGCACCACCTGTGAGGTAACACCTTTTCTTTAAAAAAGAATTATAGAAATCGGTTAACGTAGTCCAAAGTATGGGCGTCGCCAGGATCGAATTTAGGGGAAGGGGGTGGTCGACATATAAAAAAATCCCAAAATTTTCACCTTTACGCATTCATGTTTCTGGCATGCGGGGGACGATAAGTACTTGCCGATTTGTTTTACAAAAATTATTTAAAAAGCAGACGTCTCGGTTGCTCAGCAAACCGGTTAATCGTTTCCACAATTATTTCACATTGATTCTCTAAAACAAATTTTCGATGTATGCTTAAAATGCATAAACCTAAAGGTAAATTTTATAGGAAAAATAAACCAACAATTTATGAAAACTAGTAGCAACCCCCGAAATACGGGTGAGTACTTAGCTCAAAATTTATTTAAAGAACTTCGTGAAAGACAACAATTAATCTTGTATTGCTAGACACGCAGTGGCAGATACAGGATATTATTTGTGGAGGGGCGATTGGAATGGACTTGTCGCACTGAACATAAAATGTTGTAAAAGTGATACGAAAATCTTTCGTAGTGTTGGTTTTTGTACAATGTACGAAGCTTTCGTTCATAATACGAACCCATTTTTCACAACGAAACAAGATTTTACGAACCATACGTAAATATAGCAAAGGGACTTCCGTAAGGCATTTTTTCAGTACAATTTACGAAATCTTGCCTTTATTTTACGAAACACATTCGTAAAGCACTGAACAAATCTCTGTACGAATAATTTTGTATATTGTAGGAAGGCATTCGTAATATTTACGTATGGTTTTAAATTTACGAAATCTACAATTCTGTATTCGTACAATTTAGTTAATACTTTCGTATAAAGTACTAATGCAGAAACATATTTTTTAAATTCGTACAACATACGAATATTCTCGTACAATATACTCTATCCATATTGGAAACTCCATTTTGAATTTTGGAAAACGAACATCGGATTCGTAATCAGTGACCTCGTTTTCGGTGTCAACGACATTTTTGGGTTTTACATTAATCCGAACAAATTTTAAATTTTTTCCGCCATTTTGAATTTTTAAAAACGAGCATCGGATTCATAATCAGCGACACCAAAAACCTCCGAGTAACGAGTTTCAAGCGATTCCGATCAATTTTTAAAAAAGTCATCCGCCATATTGGATCCACCATTTTGAATTTCGGAAAACTAACATCGAATTCGTAATCAGCGACACCAAAAACCTCCGAGTAACGAGTTTCAAGCGATTCCGATCAATTTTTAAAAAAGTCATCCGCCATATTGGATCCACCATTTTGAATTTCGGAAAACTAACATCGAATTCGTAATCAGCGACCCCGAAAACCACCCGAGTTACGAGTTTCAATCCAATAAAACCTTCAGAAGCATCAAAATCAACTTGGTAAACTTCAAAGTCGTTTTTCTCGAAATCTTTTTGTCTGAGCGTAGGTCCCTTTTAACTTTACGTGTCAAGTTTTAATCTTTGTGCAAAATTAAAAAAGAAATCAACACACTTTTTAAAATGTTGAGCTTTTTAATTCGATTTTTCAGAAACATTTTGAAGTACCATTGATTTTTGGGAATTTTTTTCGTCGAAGGTGTTGCTTATTTTCTCCATATAATCATATCATCGAAAATGTTTTGTATGGAATAAAATGGCTAACAAGGTCAACAAAAAAAATGCCAAAAATCAGTTACTTTAAACTTGCATTATAATTGAATGGGCTAAAAAACTGCTTACTCAAAATATTTCTTAAAAATCGAATTAAAAAGTTCGAAATTTTTACGAAAGTTTGTTGATTTTTTAAAACGTTGCACAGAGATTCAAGCTTGGATTTATATGGTTTTTGTTAAAGATTATACTATATTTTTCTAAACAAATAATGAAANCCGCAAAAGGGGTGTAAAGGGTACATGATTGCCTATTTATATAATTGATTAAGACAAATGGTCAAATCTTATCAAAATGTAAATGCCGTAAAGTTATGACAAGGTCTATAAATTCATAGTATTTGCATACCCATTGTAGTTTTTAATTTAAGAGATTTACATGCTTTCTTATTCTATAAATAATCTTGTGCAAGCCTAAAAGTTATTTTGATTGAAGATTAAAAAAAAAGTATTTTTTTTTTTAATTTCTTTTCAAATTTCTCGTTCGAGGTAATATATTGTAACCGAAATTTTTCTCCAGCCCTGGGGGATGAGGTCGCCCCCATTGCCCCTCCCCTGTATCCGCCACAGTAGACACCTGATAACTCAGGATAATTTTTAAGTTCTTAAAAGACATTGCTTTACTCTAAGCTTCGTGCAGTGGGCCTTTCACAATATCTGTTATTAGTCGTAATCTGAAACGCAATAATCATTGAAAATTGGCGCCATTTATGGTGAAAGGCATTTAATATCACACTTTAAAGCTAAAGCTTTCTTGACACTAGAAGCCTAATTTATTTTGGAGTAACGTAAAGCCTTAAGTCTTAGAGGCTTATGTACTTAAAAGATAACCTGTGAGCTAAAATATACTTAATCCTGCCTTATTTTTTAAAGAATATTGAAGTTGTGAGTTTAGCTAATAGTTAACATAGTTTTATTAATAAAAACTATTTATAAGCAGATTTATTTAAAACAACAAAATAAAAAGTCAATTTTGTGTTTTGGGTTAACCCTTTTAGTACAAAAATTCAACCACTGGTTCTAAAAAAATTTTAACATGGGTACCGGCCAATTTTGGATCGTTCATTTTAAAAATCACATAAAACATGTGTAAATCTTTGACGTTCGCGGTCATTCAGAGTCCTTTTTAATGGTCAGTGATATCCTATCCGTTTAAAAAAGAAAAGGATCTCAGCTATTTTTATTTTTTGCTTTCGTGAAATATATTTCAAAACTGTGAATAATACCGAATAACTTTTCCGAATCTCAGTTCCACGGAAATATGGTCAATATTTTCCAATAGATTATATTACTCACTATCGACTTTTCTGTCGATTTTTACTTTTTTGACAAACACGGTCAACTGCAACTGCAGCTTGCACTTTAGTTTGATATATAGCTCAATTCTGTGGCTGCTACAGATCCGCCTAACTTAGTCGTATGACTGAGCAATTATATATAGATACTAAAGGTGTGAACTACAAAACATAGAGACATGTAACACATCATGCAAGTGCCAGTTTGTATCATGTCGCTTATACATGTTTGAAAATGATATATCAAGACACTGCCGAATAACTTCAAATCAAATCATGCATCAAATTTATGCATGTCAACAAAAGGAACACATGCGACATATTCAGCATTATTATTTACATTGTATATTCGGGAAGAGATTTTCCGAATTTTGCAATTATTTTTTTTATTTTGTTACTAAACAATTATCTACTTAATTAAAAATCTATATACATTTTCATACAAAGCAGTATTAAAAATATGTTACAGAAAGACAACAGCTGAGCTAAGAAGCAATGACACGCTATAACAGTATGTTTGAGATGGAATGACATGGCATAGCAATGCATGAAATTTTCAAAAATTACATTTTTTTTAATGTTGAATTTGCTGCACTTTAATAGATACGCTGGGAAGAAGTTAAGAAAATGTTTAAATTTATATTTTGTTACCTACTTCACCGATTGGAAATCTGAAAACTATACCTTTCAGGAGCATGAAATGGTATTATAACTTTAGTCTGATATTTGTAATTACCAGAATAAAAAGAGATAGACTCATGAAAATGTGTACGTATGTGACCAGAACATCGAGCTGAGCCGACTTAGCCATATGGCAACCGAACTTCAGTTGGGTGGCCACTGGCTGAAATGGTTTTACAGATGGAAACTGCAAGCTGGCAACTGAGTTGCTATATTGGCAACTGCATTTTTGTGGTCGCTGCGGTAATTTTGAATGAGATATTTTATTTCTTTTTATAGCTGTTTGTTCAGCTTATTTACACTAAAGTTTTAGTTGCTGGCCCTTTAAAATTGTATTACTATATATATAACTTAACTAGTTGCTATTCATAATATATGTACATTTTCATTTCAGTGGCGTTGTTCATCGGCAACCCAACATCAATACATAACACCGGCACACAAAAAAAAATTAATGTGATGTGCATTTGACCGGACCTACCTATGGTTATGTATTTCGACCTGCAGAATCCGAATTTGAAGTCAGTTTGGCCAATATACCTCCTAGATTTTGAGAAAACTTCAAAAAACCCGTTTATTATTGCCAATTTTCGCTATTTTTTCGTTTTCGTTTTAATTCGAGAGAATTAATTTCGGTAAGGAATACGTTACCTTGGGACTGTTTTATATGCACGCGAAGGGCCCAACGTAGTTCGTCTGCAGTCAACACATCATTTCGATGGCCCTGGCAGATTGGCCGTATTCTGCGAATGCGCACCGTGATGTTCAATAGTCGAGTCATTCGGCTGCACCTTTCCACTAGGGTTATTCGTTGATAGTCATTATAAATGGCGTTTTCGAACCCACTCCAAGTAGAATTTGAGGCCCGCGACCTTCATTCAGGACCACTTGTTCTTCTGCTGTTGTCAGCTCGGGCATCTCTGTTACGAAGGTAGGTGTCTGACGAATACATGACGACCCAGACCACCATAGTGCATGCCCCTCCAGAGCGGCTTGAGCCACTCCTCGGCTTGCACAATATGCAGGATTGGATTCTGAGCGTATATGATTCCAGCAGATCACCTTGGAGTTTTCCTGAATGAACGCCACACGATTTGCAACGAATGGCTCTAGTCTTGATGGCGGTTTGCATATCCAGTGAAGGACGATAGCCGCGTCACTACAAAGGGTATATTGTACATTCTCGAGATGTAGAATTTTACAAACATTTTCTAAAGTAGCCACCCGGAGGTGAGCTGCCCTCAGCTCTAATCGGGGTATGGTAACATGTTTAACAGGTGCGACCTTAGTTTTAGCTGGTCCGTATTGCCGGACCTCTCCGCACAAGGTTTCACTTCTCACGTAAATCACAGCAGCGTAGGCTTTACTGCTCGCGTCGCAAAATTCCTGTAGCGTCACAGTGCCAATACGGTGCATGCCAAGCCAGCGGGGTATGCGAATTCGACCTACGACGACTAGCCCATTTCGAAATATAATCCACCGTTCCTTCAAGTCAGCTGGCAGTGGCATGTCCCAACATATATTGGCCTTTCACAGTTCTTGTATGAATATTTTCGCGGATACCACAATTGGAGCCAACATTCAAATCGGGTCGTATAACCGCGCGACTTCGCTCAGCTGGGAACGTTTAGTAAGCGTTAATTGGTCTTGATCTACTCGCACCTTATAGAACAGTTCGTCACGTATTGGGTCCCACTGTAGTCCTAAGACCATAGTATGACACTCACCCAAATCCATTTCTGAAGCAGACACAGCGAAGCCATTAAGAGCCTTCAAGACTTCCGCGCTGTTGGAGTTCCACTTACATACCTCGAATTTGCCTTTCATCAGAATATCATACACATCGCGACAACGAGTCACTGCTTCGTTTGATCATCTACGCTATCCAAGTAGATATCTACGTAGAAATTGTGGGCGATACTATTTCGTGCCGCAGCTTCCCAGCAAGCGTTAGTAATTATTCCGTGGTTGTCGATCGCGCACTGTTGTAACGCACGAACAGCATTATATGGGCTGCAATCCATTCCATAAGTAATGGTGCTCAGCTGATAGGTGCGAAGGGGATCGTCCGGAGACTCCCTCAAATGCGATGTCTGGGGTCTACTTCAACTTGTCGAAACATCTTCTTGATGTCACCCGTAATCGCTACAGCGTATCGATGGAACCGGTGTAGAATGTCAACAAGGTTGTCGTGAGTTGAGGACCGGAAAATCGTGTATCGTTCAGCTATACCCCGTTCCTCGATTAGGCCGAGGCGTTGAACACTACCCCAAACTTCGTCAGCGCAGCATGGTGTGGGATGAATATCAGAATCCCCAATCAATTGCATGTGACCCAGTGCCTCGTATTCTCGCATAAATTGCACATATTTCTCACGGAGGTGCTGATTGCTTGCCAACTTGCGTTCCAACTGAAGAAATTGGCGGAGCGCTGCCCTGCGAGAATTCCCAAGTGCCAGGGCGTCACGACGAAATGGAATCTGAATACTATATCGCCCGTCTGGCCACCGCGTGATAGTGTTCATGAAGATGGGTTCACACTCCTCCTCTGAAGGGTTTCATATCTCTGAGCATGCTTCTTCCTCCTCCCAAAATTTCTGCAGCAAAACATTAGCCGTTGTTCATCGAATTTTTTAGATGTATATGCATGCGCTGTTGTGTCCTGATAATTGGTCGTTGTCTGACCGAACACGATCCAACCGAGGCGAATCTGCAGTTTGGTTACACGGTTGGTTTGCATTAGCCGCAACTACCCCGTCCTGGATAATTGCGCTACAAGTATCATCACCTAGAAGCAGATCTATACGTCCAGGTGTTCCAAATGTGGGATCGGCAATTCGTAACCCATTTATATGGTTCCAAGAAGTGGTATCAATTGACGTTACCAGCTTGGTAGACGTAATTGTACGCAAGATGTATACATCTAAGTTGATCTCCAGGTCTGCGTTGACCGTAAAATGCAACCTTATGGTAGCTATGCCCTTTGTGTTAGCTGACGGAGCTCTTCCAATGCCCTCCACCAGCACCTCGCAGCGTCGCCTACGTAAATTCAGCTTATTAAACAATGACTCAGTTAAAAGACTAACCTGAGATCCCATATCACACAGCGCCCGGCAGTAATGTTGATTCTCATGGTAATCGGTAAGCCGACGCCATCCCCATGGATGAGGAATGACTGAACCTTGTCGGTTATTCATTGACCCCGAGGCAATGATTGAGGGGGTGTTTTAGCGGGAGCTGTCACTTTGCTGGAGGGCTTGTTGGTCCTTCTGCAGGTGAAGTAATACCACTAGTATTCGTAGTCCCCTTATCTCCTTCGCGGCAAAGTAGCTTACGTTGACACATGGTGCATAGGCCTGAGAAGCAGTCAGTAGATCCGTGCCCTAATTACAAGCAGTTAAAGCAACATCTGGCAGTTTCGGTAACAGAACCGGAACCACGATAGCGTCCCACTGATGGACTGGTAATTTCATGACGGAAAGAGCTCGGTAACTATTGCGCACACATTCAATAATATCGCGCAAGACCTTTGATGTGTCAGCTGGATTGTTAGGCAAGTCCAATATGCGCTGTACGTGAACTTGCGACAATAACGTAGGGTTATCATAACGGCGTTTAAGTTCTGACCATACCTCTGCATAACCACCAGTATGCAGTCCACCGATCATGGAAACCTTTTCAGCCTTTACGTATTGTCGCAACTTACCGAGTTTGTATGTCGGATCGAGGCCACTACAGTCATGCACAAGGTTCCCGTACATGTCCTTAAACACCAGCCAACTCGAAAGTTGGCCATCAAATTATGGTATGGAAATGGGTTCTAACCTCAAACCGCATGTGCGATGATGGGTAGAAGCTACTTCTGGAACTCGCTCGGATCTCAGATGAGAACGCATTCGGCGCAGGCGAAGACAAGCCTTTGTGAACATCTCCTCAGTCTCTGCGAACAGCTCATCATGCACTTCTACCTCAGTAGGTAATGATGCGGCAACGAGGTTATAGTGGTGTTCCACAAAACGGTCCCAATATTGCTGCGGCATTTGACTAGTGTAGTCCACTTCCACCAAGTCAGGTGAAAAATTTGCCGCCTGCACCGTACCAAGAACCCGCGCGATTGATGCTCGAGCATATGTTCGAATATTTAAAGATGACATGAAAAAAATGTGAAATTCCTCACAGGAGGCACCAGATTTTATGTACAAGAATAAAACGTCCGGTTGACTTCAATTCACGTTCGCAAGTAAATTTATTAAGCCGTAAGCAGATCTGCTCTACCTAGGCGAACAAATACCATATACGTATATATGTACAATGCATGTACGTACTCTAAGCAGTAAATGGGTAGCGATAATTCAAATAGAATCACGCGTTATTTTGCCAAACTGCACATACATGCATTATATATACGTATGTATGTACATATCTAGAAAGAAGAATCCACAAGCAGTAACTCTCAGCAAAGGTTGTGAGTACATATGTACGTGCATACATATTTCTGTATGAGGGTGGTTCGCAAAGACTGCTCAAAGCTATTCGTTATAGCGGCAGGAGGGTGGTTCGAAGATATCGTTTGCCATAATTTCACATATATTGACGTTTTAATTCAAGACGAAGAGAATAAGCCTAATTTGTTAGAGCAGATTTCGGCATATTTCGCGATGAATACATGATTTTGCATATCCAAAAGAAAATGGCAGAACTTCGACTTTTTCTTTTATTTTTTTTTTCATATATTAAATTTACCACCACAATAATCTGGCAAAACTGCATTCAGCAAGTTAAGTTATCGAAGAAAAAGGGGCAGATATCTCTCATACGCCGCTCTTTTAAAATTTGACTTTGAGCGAAATGAGCATACATTGCAACCAATACCCATATACAGCTGTTCGAATAGAACAGCAACTAAAGAGCGAAATACACCACACAAGCGGCTTGTCAAACCTACTTTTCCCATTTCGCCATACACCATGCAAACATGAGTCATTCAAGCACAGAATTTTAGTTTTCCTCCGGTTCACAATGTTAAAAATGTTGGTTTTCTTCCATTTTTCTCCCTTACGTCCTCACTTGGTGAAAATTCAGCAACAAATGAGGCGATTTTACCATCCACATCGCAAGCGGTTTGATCAAACGTCAACATGGCGGCCAGAAAATCAAAAAATTTTGATTTTTGCTCAAATTTCCCTCAAGCGGTTTGTCAAACCTTCAAACACCCCCATAGACAACACAAATGGATTGAAACAAAGGGATATTTCGCTTGGTTTGTCAAGCCGCTTGTGTTGTGTATTTCGCTCTTAAGCAGCTAACGTATGCGGAACGAAATACGAACTGATGCAATAAAAAGAAACAGCTGTACTTTCGGATGCAACAAATATTGTTTTTCCACTCACATAGATATTGTCGAAATTTCCAAGAAAAACTTTTATAGAAAGAATTTGAGTTATTGGTTTTTTAGCCATTTAGATGATAAATAGCTCAGAGTTATATTTAAGGTGTTTTGCTTACTTTATATAAAGTTAGCGAAGCACCTCTCAAACTCAAAGATAAAAGACTACACTTTGTATCCAAATTTGCCGTTATTTTGACGTTCCAAGATGAGCTAGTTTACTTTTGAAAAAAAAAATAAAAATTGTTTGGCATTTTTTTTCAATGTTCAATAATTTTTAGAAGAAAATAATAATATTAAAATAGAAAAGCAACACCAGTTGCTTTATGTACCGCTTTGAAATTTAAACAAACAATAATCACCATGGCTAAAATTCAAAAAATTAAGAAGCCTCCTTATCAAATTCAGCAAAGAGTTCAAGATTCATAGAAAATTACTATATAATTTGTATCACCCTTTCTCCATCAGCATAATCTTTGCCCCAAATAGTAATTACCAGGGAACGGATTTTATGGAAATTGCCTTTTTTTCTGGTAAGGAGATAGAGTATATTCGATTAAGAATGTCCACGATTTAGCTTTCCCTGATTCCGTATATATACACATTTGAAGTTGCCTTTTTTTGCCTTTTTTAAGATATTTGCCTTTTTTACCCTTTCTACCTTTAAAAAAGTGATCATAGCATTTACAATTTTTTTTTTAAGATTAAAAAATATTCACATGCCCATGCGGCTTATAGAAGCACAGGGACCTCTTGCCAAATTGTTGTTGAAAAAATTCCGTTTTCTCAGCTAAAGTAGGCTTGAAGACAATAAGGGGTGTGGATAAAATTGTAAAGGGCGAGGAAAGCGCCCTTATTTCTGATAATATGAACATTTCAAACGTTCCATATTTAAATTGGGCTCCACTTGTATCAACTTACGTCGAGCGCACATCTAGTACATTCAAGGCTTTTCTTCGCGAAAATCGAATGAAAATGCTGCCAGAAAACTTCAAAATGCATCTTGTGGTTCAATGTTACTACAACTATACAGATTAAAGTTTTATGAGTTAGAAACTCGAAAGGATAAAATAGTCAAAGATTCAAAGTACAAATTTTTCATATAATGAACTAGTTCTAGTTTTTTCTCTTTTTACTTGTAATATAAGCATTTCTAATATTTAATATATTTTTTGATTGTTCTTCGTATTTTCTGTCTTTTTTTAGTGCCTTATTTTGCTTTTTTTGCAATACCTTATTTTTGCCTTTTCCTGCCTTTTCGCTATTTTGTTTTGCCTTTTTTGCCTTTTTTGCAATACCTAGTGCCTTTTCCTGCCTTTTTCGCTATTTTATTTTGCCTTTTCCAGCCTATTTCGTTACTTTATTTTGCCTTTTTTATACGTTTTTAGGTCCTAAAAATCCGTTCCCTGGTAATTACCTATTACTTGAGTAAATAATAACTGGAGCATTTCTTAGTCCCTTTGAATAAAAATAATAATTTTTTTCCAATCAAAAAAGAACGAAAAATCAAAAACAGTTTTTAAACGAGCCACATAGAAAATTATTGCTTTTATTATTTTTAATTAATTAATAAACCGCTTTCCAAGTCGCAAAAATTATTTTAAAAATAAGGTAGTTTAAACAAAAAAAAATTAAGCGAAAAAATCAAAAATGCAATTATGCAGCTGAAAAGTGTATTGTTTTTATTTTTTTTAACAAATTCTTAAGCCGCTTTCCAAGTCCTTAAAAATATTTTAAAAATAAGGTAGTTTAAACAAAAAAATTAAACGAAAAAATCAAAAATGCTTTTAATTCACAAACCGAGGTAAACGGCAAATTATGCAACTAAAAAAATAATTATTTTTATTATTTTTAACCAATTTTTAACCCGCTTTCCGAGGCCCAAATTTTTTTTAAATAAGGCGGTATAAACAAAAAAAAATTAACGACAAAATCGAAAGCAATTTTAGTGCACAAACCAAGCCAAACGGCAAATTATGCAACAAAAAAATTAATTGTTTTTATTATTTTTAAACAATTTTTAAATCGCTTTCCAAGTCCCTAAAATTATTTTAACAATAAGGTAGTTTAAACAAAAAAAATTATGTGATAAAAGCAAAAATACTTTCGATTCACAAAATGAGGCAAATGGCAAATTATGCA
The DNA here is from genome assembly GCF_001687245.7 of Rhagoletis zephyria. Lineage (NCBI taxonomy): Eukaryota > Metazoa > Arthropoda > Insecta > Diptera > Tephritidae > Rhagoletis > Rhagoletis zephyria. Next base: position 179,251 of record NW_016157904.1, read on the forward strand.
ACAAAAAAAAAATATTATATTTATTATTTTTAACGAATTTTTAAACCGCTTTCCAAGTCCCTAATTTTTTTTTTTAAATAAGGCGGTTTAAGCAAAAAAACCAAATTAAACGACAAAATCAAAAACAGTTTTTGTGACAAGACATGAAAAACGGCAAATTATGCAACAAAAAAATTAATTGTTTTTATTATTTTTAACCAATTTTTAAACCCCTTTCCAAGTCCCTAATTTTTTTTTTTAAATAAGGCGGTTTAAGCAAAAAAACCAAATTAAACGACAAAATCAAAAACAGTTTTTGTGACAAGACATGAAAAACGGCAAATTATGCAACAAAAAAATTAATTGTTTTTATTATTTTTAACCAATTTTTAAACCCCTTTCCTAGTCCCAAAATTTTTCTTTTTATAAGGCTGTTTAAACAACAAAAAATTTAACCAACATCAAAAACAGTTTTAATGCACAAAACAAGCCAAACGACAAATTATGCAACAAAAAAATTAATTTTTTTATTATATTTTTATGTCGTTTATTTTTTGTTTTTTTGGACAGCCTTATGTAAAAACAAGTAAGAAAGTCTAAGTAAGTCGGGCGGAGCCGAACATTAAATACCCGGCGCAAGTATGAAATATAAGTTTTTCACCTTTCCGAAAACTACCGCTACATGGTAAGCAGGGGTGGTTTTACCCCTATTTTAAACATCTTCGATAGAACGGTCAGTTAGACATAATGAGATAAATTTATTATAGTCACATGTGGGCGGTATCACGCCCATTTTCTAAAATTCCAAATAATGTTACTTCTTTTCGAGAGATTGTTATTAGTATCAATTTTGAGTAAATTAGCGCCCTTAAATTTCGAAATATCGAAGAATTTCTGAAATTTGCCGTTATATGAAAAATTACCGTAATTTTAGTATGATTTCAATCGTTTTCAAAGTTTTGCTTTAAATTTCGCCATACACCCGAAAGAAATACACGTACCAAATTTTGTTATGAGAACTAAATTTTTACCCGAGTTATCGTGTGCAAAGACGGACGGACGGACAGATGGACAGACAGTCACCGCTTAATCCATTTCTCTTTTCATCCTGATCATTTATGTATGTATACATTTGTCTATATCTATCTCGATTCGTTTTGCCTGTTACAAACAACCGTTATGTGAACAAAGTTATAATACATACTCTTGTGCACAAGATCGCTCAGGTATAAAAATTTAGGAATTTAGGAAAGCGGTTTAAAAATTGGTTAAAAATAATAAAAGCAATTAATTTTTTTGTTGCATAATTTGCCGTTTGGCTTGTTTTGTGCATTAAACTGTTTTTGATTTTGTCGTTTAATTTCTTTTGTTTAAACAGCCTTATTAAAAAAAAATTAGGGACTTGGAAAGCGGTTTAAAAATTGGTTAAAAGTAATAAAAACAATAAATTTTTTTTGTTGCATAGTTTGCCGTTAGACTAGGTTTGTGCATTAAAACGGTTTTTGATTTTGTCGTTAAATTTTTTTTTTTTTGTTTAAACAGCCTTATTTAAAAAAATATAGGGACTTGGAAATCGGTTTAAAAATTGGTTAAAAATAATAAAACAATTAAGTTTTTTGTTGCATAATTTGCCGCTTGGCTTATTTTGCGAACTGAGAGCATTTTTTTTGTCGTTTATTATTATTTTTTGTTTAAACTACCTTATTCTTAAAATAATTTAAGGGACTTGGAAAGCGGTTTAAAAATTGGTTAAAGATAATAAAAACAATAAATTTGTTGTTGCATAATTGCCGTTTGGCTTGGTTTGTGCATGAAAACTGTTTTTGATTTTGTCGTAAAATTTTTTTTGTTTAAACCGCTCTATTTAAAAAAAAAAATTGGGACTTGGTAAGCGGTATAACAATTGGTTAAAAATAAGTATCTCTTTAGTTGCATAATTTGTGGTTTGCCACGTTTTGAGAATTCAAAGCATTTTTGATTTTTTCGTTTAATTTTTTTGTTCAATGCACCTTATTTTTAAAATAATTTTAGGGATTTAGATAGCGGCTTAAAAATTAGTTAAAAATAATAAAAACAATACATTTTTCTGTCGCATAATTGCATTTATGATTTTGTCCTTTAATTTTTTTTTAAACTACCCGAGCGCACTTGTGCCTAATGGTATTATAACTTTGTTCACATAACGGTTGTTTGTAACAGGCAAAACGGTTCGAGAGATATAGACAAATGTATACATAAATGATCAGAATGAAAAGAGAAATCGACTAAGCGGTGACTGTCTCTTTGTCCGTCCGGCTGTGCAGACGATAACTCAGGTAAAAATTGAGATATTTTAACGAAATTTAGTGCGTGTACTTCTTTCCGACTTATGACGGATGGTATTGAAAATGGGCAAAATCGGACAAAAGCCACGCCTACCTCGCATATAGCGGTAGTTTTCAGAAATACGAAAATTGCGATATTTTAGTAACTGCTGAAGATTATTCACTCAAAATTTATATTTACGATAATTTGTCGACGAAAAATAAGAATATTAAAAATTTTTGGAAAATGGGCGCAGGCACGCCCACTTATGATTACATGTGTATACCTTGGTAACCACTCCACCAATTTCTCCCAAGTTTGGCACAGTTGTTAGCCTGGGTACATCATACCAAATGGCTGAAAATTTTTAAAAATCGGACAATAACCACGCCCACATCCCATATAACGGTAATTTAGATAAATACGAAATCTTCGATAAATCAGGAAATACTAAAGCTAATTTATTCAAAATAGATACTGGCAATAATTCTTTTCCAAGAAATACGTTTATGATAAAATTTTGGAAAATGGCCGTGGCACCGTTCAACCAATTGTACCAAACTGGTTATAGTTATTGTGCTTGCCACAAAAAAGCAAAACTTTGAAAATGATTGAAATCGGACTAAAATTACGGCTACTTTTTATATACGGTAAATTTCAAAAATTCTTGAAACTTCGATATTTCGAAATTTAAGGACGCTAATTTAGTCAAAATTGATACTAACAACAATCTCTTGAAAAGAAGTAACATTACTTGGAATTTTTGAAAATGGGCGTGATACCGCCCACATATCACTATATAAATTTATCTCATTATATCTAACTGACCGTTCTATCGAAGATGTTTAAAATAGGGGTAAAACCACCCCTGCTTACCACGTAGCGTTAGTTTTCGGAAGGTTGAAAAACATAGTATATATTTAATACTTGCGCCGGTTATTTAATGTTCCGCTACGCCCGAACTTAGACTTTCTTACTGCTTATACCCGAGCGCACTTGTGCACAAGGGTATATTAATTTTGTTCACATAACGGTTGTTTGTAACAGCCAAAACGAATCGAGATAGATATAGACAAATGTATACATAAATGCTCAGAATGAACAGAGAAATCGATTAAGCCATGTCTGCCTCTCCGTCCGTCTGTCCGTCTGTCCGTCCGTGTACACGATAACTCGAGCAAAAATTGAGATATCTCAACGAAATTTAGTATGTATGTTTCTATTTATCCAAGGTAGGTTGGTATTGAAAATGGGCGAAATCTTACTGTAACCACGCCCACTACCCATATAACGATAATTTCTAGAAATACGAAAACTGCGATATTTTAGTAACTACTGAAGATAATTCCCTCAAAATTTATATTTACAATAACTTTCAGACGAAAAATAAGAATATAATAGATTTTTGGAAAATGGGCGTAGCCACGCCCGCTTATTGTTACATGTGTATATCTTGGTAACCACTGCACCAATTTCTTCTACAGCATACTAAATGGAAGAAAATTTTAAAAATCGCACAAAAACCACGCCCACATCCCATATAACGGTAATTTTCGGAAATACGAAAACTGCTATATTTTAGTAACTGCTGAAGATTATTCACTCAAAATTGATATTTACAACAATTTTTAGACGAAAAATAAGAATATTATATATTAATTTCCATTCAAATCACCCATGGAGTCAGAAAATAAACACCGCTGCTAGCCTGATCAAAAAGGTGTACATGCTAAGCAACAACGAGTTCGTGGAGGAGAACAAAAATAAAATTAAAAGCATTCTGCACAAAAACGGCTACCCGCATGCGCTAGTTAACAATTTATTAGCAACGACGATAAACAAAAGTAAACAAACAAATCAAAATAAAGATCTTCAGGCTAACAACACAACTAACAATAAAAAGTACATTGGAGTAACTTACGTACCAGGACTAAGAAATAACCAGGCGCTCAGGACAACAATAAAGAATGAAGATATTACATATGCTCACAGGCCGCACAACACAATAAGCAAACTGTACACTAAAACAAAAGACAGAATTCTGAAGGAACAACAACATAATGTTGTGTATCAAATAGAATGTAAGGGGAATGATACTGAAAGCTGTAACAAATGCTACGTAGGCACAACAAAAAGATCATTGGGTACAAGAATAAGCCAACATAAAGCGGATGAGAGAAACAAAAAGATGACAACAGCACTGGCACAACACTTGACGAAGCACGAACACTTAGCGGACTTCGGGAATACGAGAATTTTGGACTTCGAAAGAGGGGTAAAAAGGAGAATGACATTAGAAAGCCTACGTATACAACAAAGACTTGAGAATGCGATCAACTTTAAAGAGGACGTAGATAACACCAACAACGTGTATGCAGCTGTAATCAATAACAAATATAAATAAGAATATAGGATTCGAATTTGGTAATATTGTTGAAAAGATACTAAAAATGGTGCTAACGTTTATCGTTTTGTTAAACAATTTTTGCCAATAATATTTATGTAAATGTGAGTTCAAAGTCAGAATTAGTGTAAAGTAATTGTCGTTAACTATGTTTATTGTTTTTGCATCAGCGAATTTTACTTGCTTATCATGTTTATTGTTTATTTGTTTTTATTTTTCGAATAAAGACTCCCTGATGAAGACGCGAAAGCGTTGAAACGCGTTTTCGCTTTTTTAACTCTATCGGCCGAAGCAGCTCCAACCCAGCAAACAAAGAAATTTTTCAAATGTTCAAATTTGTGGAGAAACGCAATCAAAGTTTGATCAATTCATACAGTTGGTATACCAAAAGACAGATGGAAAGACACATATTTATCTTCGCCATTTTTGGGAAGTTTCGTCATCTGTTAGGCTCAACATATTCTCTTCATCAAGCTTTTTAATTGTATTATGAAATCTCCAAGAACGTAAAATTTTAATTACACCTCTATATTATTAAACGTGCGATATCAGTTTTTCCTTACTACCAATCATTAGTATTATTTATTGCAAACATGGATTTTTTCCACTATTTGCAAGATTTAGTGGAAATAGTCTTTTAGCCATAAATATTAATTTAGTGGAAATTTTGTCAGTTCCAATATCACTAGGCTTGGAGGGGAGTGTGCACTACCACTAAAAATAATAGTGGTAGTGAGAACACTGATTTTTTCCACTAAAAATGTTTGTTCATAAGAAAACCATCGTTATAGTAGTGGTAGTTAAAAGCATAGTGCACTCAAACATTAGTGCACTACGCCCATGTCTGGTAAAATATCAGATGCCAAAACTCCTTGGACACTACATTCACACACACGAAATAATAGCAATTTATTTGTTGACTGTTTATTTAAAAGGTCCGTACAAATGGTTTTTGTCAGAAGCTGTTTCAAGACCAAGATATACCCTGCCCTTGGCGACCGCTGTCTTTTTTTTAAATTTAGATCTCGCTCGCATCAGGGGTCGAACCCAAGTCCCACGAAATGGTCATACGCACCTCTAACTACTCAGCCACAGCGGCCAACGATTTGATAGACTTTACCATTGTAAAATAATAATGTTAATTTTGTACATATTTCTTATGATATATTTGCTTTGTTTCTTCTTTAATACAGTTTGCTTTTTGATCGCATACGTAGTGAAAGGAATCAGCCGAGCTCTAGCAATTCAGACAATCAAGGCAGGACAACAACTAGTTCAGGTGGTGTAATGTCTGGGAATAATAGCTTGTCCGCTCAAATATCTACTGTAAGTGTAGATCGCGAAGCATTCAGTCGATGGAGGGACCGCCAATATTATGGACCGCGACGTTGGTTAAACAAAGATGATTACGTTTGGGATAACAACGGAGGTATGCATTTATTAATACATTTTTGGGCATGCTTTCGATATATCTATATACATACCTACATACTTATCCGATTTTTTCCCCTTCCAAATATTGTGCATATGGGTGATTACTAGGGAAGACTAAAATATGCAAATGCATATCGCATATGCAAATGCTTATCGCATATGCAAATGCATATTAAAACACAAAACACATATTTTACCGAAATAGCATAAAAGTGCATAAAAATGAATATTTTGTTAACAAGTTAATTCATTTTCTCATAATTTCATTTGGCAATACCTGACGCAACATGGATGACCAGCCCGCTGTGAAATGAAACCACCGAGTTTCTAATAGAGAATCACCACGCTACAGAGTAGCCGTCTTTATTTATACAAAAACTCTTAACCTACACCTACATAGTTCTTAGCTAAACCTTAGTATATCTAAAACATGTGTAATGCACTACACATTTAGTAGGTTTGTATAACTCTTCTAGAAAAACACTTAAATCGACAATGCCAGGAAGTAATGACAATAGTCTACGATTTCACTTGCATTCTAAGCCAATCGCATTTCATAACATTTGAGAGATGCATACGTGACTATTCCCATACACCCTGGCCAGTTTTGCCATTTTAACCGTTTTCCGGCTAGATTCAGCCGGTTGCGATAGCAAACAGCCGGAGAAAATTCGTTTTAGCCGGCAGCCGATAAGCCGTTTTGCAAAAAAAAATAACCGTTTTTAGCCGATTTTGTCATTTGCTATTCGCCTTATTTTATTAAAATTCAAATATATAAGTTTCTATTTTTACAAATTTAGTGATCCAAAATCTATTAGAAATGGCTACTCGGAGAAAGTTTTCATGCGGGACTGTTTTTATAAAATGTAAAGACAATTTTTTCTAACCCGAAAAGTGTGCAGATAGGGAACCGATTTCAATGATTTTTATTTTAAGCTAATATGCAGTGACCCAAAAACATATAAACTGAGCCGCGCCATTTTAGCTGATTAAAAAGTTAAAAAATTTTCTGAAATTTTCCAAATTTTCATAATTTTTACACAAAGTGTGAAATCTGGATGTAGTATATGGTGTTTTTTAAGTAATCAGCTACATATTCATAAAAAAAACAATGAACATTGAATAAACTAAAGAAAATAGGCAAAACTTGCTTAGATGTCGCGTCCCAGTTTGTATTTGGGAGGACGTAGCCGGGATTTTCTGTCTTGCTTATGGATTTTTCTATAAACAAAAATTTTATAAAATGAAACTGCAGTAGTTTTCATCTTATGTGGATAGTTCTTGTCACAAATACATATTTTCGTGGTCGTATTTACATATCGATGGTCCTGTTCAATAACGACACAATTCAAAATTCAAAAAACAAAAACTGTTACCGCTGTTAAGTGGTTCTTGTCTATAATCTTTGTCTTATCCATTTCTATCCCAGTAAGGATTGCTAAAGTAAGTACATGGATTCGACAAGGATTAGATGCATGAGCCACTTAATAGTTTTTACAACGCTTTTATCAACTTGCAATGTTGTGTGTCCAGAAAC
>NW_016157905.1:0-15448 GCF_001687245.7 Rhagoletis zephyria
AATGCCAAATTTTGAGTTGTGACTCTTTTGAAGACGGTGTGCGATATGGAGGATTCACAACAGGTGTTAAGTGTCGTAATGTGTTAAAGTCTTGNTCTGCGTACATTTTTAGCGCATAACTGAAAAATGCCAAATTTTGAGTTGTGACTCTTTTGAAGACGGTGTGCGATATGGAGGATTCACAACAGGTGTTAAGTGTCGTAATGTGTTAAAGTCTTGAAATTTTTAAACGTAAAATAACACCTAGTACTTCTTTAGGCGTTTTTTAACATAACCAAAATGTTTTTAAACTAGTAGAAAATATATTTTTGGCTCTTATTATACCCAACGAATCCTTCAAATCGATTTTAACCGTTATTTTATATTGAACAAATTTAAACCTTTAAGACATTACGACGTCTAAAACGAATTGTGAATACCCTAAATATGCATTAGATTACACATCAAAATTTGTAATTTCAGTCATCGAATTATATCAGAAACAATCGCAACCGATATAGAAAACTGTAATAGTCCTGGCTAGTTACATTGTGAAATAATCAGATGGCATAAAGACACTAAATATTTATAAAATATGTTCACAAAAATTTTATTAACCTAAATGTAAAGTTTTTGCGAAGTGTTTATCGAATTTAATGTATAATTTAAACATTATTAATATAAGATATTAACAATTTTTAAAAGGTAAATGTTAATACAACTGTTTTATATATAATTCCAAATTTATAAAATCTCCTCTACCAAAAAACTTAAATTGGGTAATACCGCTTCTAATTTTTACAATTGAGCAATTGTCAAAAATCTGCCTTTTTATCAAAAAGTTGTTTACCAGGGTGTCTTTGTACTAATGATTGGTACTGAATTAAAGAATGCACACACATAAAAGATTGCAGCCTTTTCAATACTCATTCAGTGTTAAACCTTTTTTTGATTTGGCATTGGTGTTTTCATTCTTGCTATGAATATGTTGATGTGTGAATTTATAACTGCTTTGAGTGAATGGAAAATTTAAAAATTATAAACCTCAATCTTAAGCGAGGAATAAGTAATGAAAACTGAATAGAAAAATACTTACACAGCTCTGCTATTCAGCCACACAAGTTAGAGCGGAGCGTTCATTTTCAGCCCTAAAACTTATTTCGAGTGACCTTCGCTGCAATTTATCAGCTGAGATTTTAGAAAAAATTATGTTTTTGAATACCAATTAAATGATAATTTCAAAATAGCAAAAATTCATACAGTCAATCCACTTTACTGAGTACAGAGTTTCTTGCAATGCGGAAAATGTTTTTTACATATTTTATTTTTCGCTAATTCTTTATAAGCAACAAAACTCCAAAAATGAGAGAACCAAACTTCACGCAAAGTTAAAGAAAATTCTATAAATTTTTATAAAAACATTTCACTTTTTAATTACCCTTTTTAGACAAAATTTGGGTAAGCAGTTTTGTAGCCCGTTTAATTTTAGTAGAACAAAGTGTAAATTTGAAGGTGCTATGACTTGCCGTTGATTTTTGGCTTGTTTTTTTTTTGTTGACGCTCATGCACTTTTTTCATATAACACTTTTAACAAAAGAAAAATTGTCAAAATTAAATGATCACTAAGTTGTGTTTTTTCGTATTAAGGATATACATTAAGCTGGGTCGATTTTGTATGGGGGAAAATAAAAGTCGTTTGACCGTATTGTAATAGTAATATTATGATGTCTTATGTCTAAGCCAATTGTTATTGGCCACGAAAGATTAATTTAAAACTTATCTTTAGCCCGCGCAATTCAATCAAAGTGTATGAATTTCAAAAATAAAACTTTGTCTTGCAATATCTATGGAATGCGTTAATTGTTACAAACAGGACGATGTATCAAATTAAAGGTTATTAAATTTAGTACCTCACGTTGATTTGTCATTTCTCAATAAGTCTACAAGTTTTTAAGATATTAAGATAAAACTAACAAAAACTATAATTTTCCCTTATTAATTTTCAATTCTTCATTACTTCAGCAACCAAGTGAAAAATACAAAAACAGTGAGATGAGATTTATTTCAAATGTTTTAATGTTTTCGGATATTTATATAATATTAAAAGGACCATGGACTTGCGTCACGCCGATCTGGTTAGTTTTCAAGATCGTGGTGAATTAAGTCAAACACGTATTGTCAAAGATTAGGAATCCTTTGATAAGTTAAAAGTAGTTTCAAGTTTTTGTAGTTTTTAGTAGTTTTAAGTCCATCTATGCAGTCTCGAAAATTGGTCCCGAATGGTTTCATTAGTCACCGAAGAAGCACATTTTTCGTGGTTTCTAAATTTGCCATTATATGAAAGTAGGGAACGTGCAACAAGTGAAGGTATACATAATATTTTAGTTAATTTTAGTGACTGTAGGTAAATGTAATAGTCTTTAACATATCCTGGGAAATCCTTTTGAGGACTCTCCAATTGGACGATATTGCTTTTCATTTAGCTTGAACGAAAAAAATCACTCCCTGGCACACTTTTCTGTAATCCGGTTCTTTCATTTAAAAGTTATTTATGAAATTGAAGAGACATTTTTTTTAGAAAAAAACTGGAGATCCAATTAAGTTTTTCGATATAACTTTGGTAGATGTTACTCGATCGGTAAGTAACAATTACCAAATTGAAGGTGAGACTTACTGTTAGTGATTTATGATAATAATATGATGAAAATCATTCAGATTATAAACAAATTATTAAAAAAAATAATAATAATNATAATATGATGAAAATCATTCAGATTATAAACAAATTATTAAAAAAAAAATAATAATAAANGTATGCATAAACATAAGTAAACTAATTAGTGTTTCTAGAAGTTGTGCCTGCTCAGTGTTTCNAATATTTGGAACCAGCGACCTAAATGCACGCCAGCAATATTAATGCTGTTGCGATAAGCTAAAGCGCTGCGAGGAATGATAATTTACTTTATCTTTAGCGTTAGNACACATTTTCGTAAACAAAATTTTTCCACGATGATGGAAAGTAATGGCTTTTCTATTAGATCTACCGAAATTGTTCCTAAATTTGCAAAAATTCGCAAACTATAGCTAATATTGAAAAAAGATTACAATATTTGGAGCCAGCGACCTAATGCACGCCAGCAATATTAATGCTGTTGCGATAAGCTAAAGCGCTGCGAGGAATGATAATTTACTTTATCTTTAGCGTTAGCGAATTCAATATCTAATAATATGCACCAAACCTTTTTGCTGAACCCAGAATTTTTAAAAGAATTGGTGTTATTCGACTAGTGTGCTGTAGACACTTGGTGGTCGATGCGCGGGTTCTTACAATTAAAATAAAAGACTAATATTTTTCAGGCTTGTTGTTGACTTCATGATACAATATATTTTCACTATTACCAAGGGATTTGAGAAAAATTAGATTTTCGACCCGCCCTAATATACATACATATGCGTATGCGAAAGGCATGAAAACGATCTTGTTTCACTTCGATGTCGGTTTTCTGCCTATAAGTGTAGAATTTCAAACGTTTCGTTAACATTGGGTGGTACCCCATGACAAAAAGTATGTTCTCATATAATTACAAGCCAACAGCTCGTATGGTCTTGGTTGTATAAGGGTTTCGAGTTTTATGTTTGGGGAAAGAAGGTAAAAATCAAGTATCAATCATTATTTTTATTAAATTGAGGAAGTAAATTTACTCAATATAAGTTATAATTTAGATATAATTTAGAGAAATACATAATCTTCGATAAATCAGTAAATAAGAAAGCTAATTTATTCAAAATTGATGTTTACAACAATTATTTACCAAAAAATACGTTTATGATAAAATTTTGGTAAATGGGCGTGGCACCAATACCAATTTGTACCAAACTCGGTAGGGTTATGGTGATTGCCACATAACAGCAAAACGTGGAAAACTATTGAAATCGGACTAAAATTACGGCCGCTTTTCATATAAAGGTAAATTTCAGAAATGCTTCAAACTTCAATATTTCGAAATTTAAGGACGTTAATTTATTCAAAATTGATACACTCCGGCTTATCATGTAGCGGTAGCTTCCGGAAAGGTGAAAGCACATATATTTAATACCTGCGTCGAATATTTAATGTTCGGCTCCGCCCGAACTTACGACTGCTGCGGCTGCATTCAATTTGAGAAGCAATTTCATTATCAACATGTCGTCTTCAAGAAAATAATGTAACTGAAGACCATATTCCATTTTTAATTCCACCTCGTGTTTTTTATTTTGAAAACTCTTTTTTTCAACACTTTTATTTTAATTAAGGGTTAAGTGAAAGTAGTTTGAATGATGTAAGAAAAATGCAAACTGTGTGTCATTAAATTAGATTTCACAGTTAAAGCCTTACAGCCATGAATAATTAGCGCGCTGAGCTACGCTAATAAGAATTTAACTGAAAGCTAGCTGACAAGTGCATCGCACAACGCACTTAGTTTGTTGTTGTGTTGCAGTTTAGTTGTGGATGATATTTGAAATAAAACAAGTAAAGAAGCATAAGTTCGGGCGAAACCGAACTTTGTATACCCGGCGCAGCTATCAAATATCGTCGTTTTAATTTTCTCTAAACTACATTTGCATGATAAGCAAATGATACACCTTGTAGTCATAAAGTGGGCGGTGCCACTCCCAATTCCTATAAGTCTATAGCAGTCTTATTTATTGTTAAGAGAGTAGATATTAACTTGGAGTAAATTAGCGTCCTCCGTTATTGAAATATCGGAGTTTTCGGATGTCTGAAATTTACCGTTATACGGGAAGTGGGTGTAATTTTAATTCGATTTAAATAATTTTCAACGAATTTCTTACTTGTACTAAAGTTATTAAGTGCCCCGAGTTTGGGTGAAATCGATGAATCAGTTACCGAGATACACATGTGTGGTCATAAGGAGGCGGCGCCACGCCCATTATCCAAAAATGTATAATAATCTAATTTTGTGCTAAGTGGTTATTTTAATAATCGATTTTGAGTTAATTAGCTTGAGTAGTTACTGATTTATTGCAGTTTTCGAGTTTCTGTAAATTATTGTTACATGGGAGTGGGGCGTGGTTATTGCCCGATTTCAAAGATTTTCAACAGATTTCTTAGCTAGGCCCCAGGCAAGGCTCGTACCGAGTTTGGGAAGCATTGGTGAAGCGGCTACTGGGATACAGCATTTTATCAATAGTGGGCGGGGTCACGCCCATTTTCCAAAAATTTCATAAAAATATTATTTTACGCCAAAACCTTAATTCAAATACTTTTATATGGGAAGTGGGCGCGGTTAGAGTCCGATTTCGCCAATTTTCAATACCAACCTACCTTGGAAAAAGGGAAACCTACATACCGAATTTCGTTGAGATATCTAAATTTTTGCTCGAGTTATCGCGTACACGGATGGACGGACAGACAGGCATGGCTTAGTGGACTTCTCTATTCATTCTGAGCATTTATGTATACACTAGCAGAGCACCCGACGTCGTTCGGGGTAAACAAATCAAAATATAAAACAGTAATACAAATAAGTATTCAGTTCAGCATAAATTAGAGGAGAAAAGTAAGGCCTCCTTATGAGCCATAGTTTTAGCTTTATCGTACTTCAACTAATAATTTATTGATTATCACTTTCTGTACTAAAAATATTGTCCGATTATTAATATAAGGTGGATTAAGGTAACGATATTTCTGAATTAAAATTAGTCTACTATGGTGCATTCCGTTTAGCTTCCTATTAATTTAGCTGTTTTAGGGCCGGTTACTCAATGTCTGGTTAACACTAATCTGCGGTTAAACATCGTTGTCGACCTCTTCGACTTCATGCATACAACAGGGAGTCGGTAACGTCGATAACTATGTTTAACCGGAGATTAGTGTTAACCAACCATTGAGTAACCGGCCGTTAGTATAGCTGCATTTTTCCTGTAGAATGCTTATTTCAGAAAAATATTTATTCATTATACATGCACATGTTTCGTTTAACAGCATCGCGGGATCAATAAAATGATTTAATCTTTCCATTTCAAGATGGTCTAAAGACTGTAAGGTTTCAAAAAACACAGTTTTAAATATCCGAGTTGTCTAATAGTTGAATACATATTTATCCCCCTTTTACAAACGCATTTATATATACTTTATTCTAAACACCTCCCATACATATGTCTGCATACCAAATTTCAGGTTCATGTGACTTATTATAGTTCCCAATTTATGGCTGGTTAAAAATTCCACGCCTATGGGATATGACACGTACCCTTTTATAAACCCATTAATATATATCTTACTATAAACACCTACCAAAAATATGTCTGCATACGAAATTTCAATTTCATGTGACTTATGATTTTAAAGTTATACTTAGCTGATAAAAACTTCCACGCCTATGGAATTTGCGATGCCTCCTTTTAAAAACTCACTTATATATATCTTTTTATAAGCGTCTACCATATCTATAGCTGCATACCGAATTCCAAGCTCGTGGGGCTTATGATTCCGAAGTATAGCTGATAAAAAATTCCACGCCTATGGGATGTGCCACGCCCCCTTTTACAAACTCATTTATTTATAGCCTACTATAAGCACCTACCATAGCTAAGCCTGCATACCAAATTTAAAGTTCATGTGACTTATGCTTTCGAATTTATAGCTGATAAAAAATTCCACTACTACCGGATGTGTCGGGTTACGCCTCCTTTTACGAACTCCCTCATATATAACTTCCTATAAGCACCTTGCGTAGATATGCCTGTATACCAAATTTCAAGTTCATGTGGCTTATGGTTTCGAAGTTATAGCTGGTAAATATTCCACGCCTATGGGATGTGCCACGCCCCCTTTTACAAACTCATTTATATATACCTTATTATAAGCGCCTACCATAGATATGGGATATATAGACTTATGATTTCGAAGTTATAGCTGATAAAAAATTCCACGCCTACGGGATGTGCCACACCCCCTCTATTAAACTTATTCATATACACCTTACTATGAGCGCCTACCGTAGCTGTGCCTGCACACCAAATTTCAAGATTACGAGGCTTATGANTTACAAACTCATTTATATATACCTTATTATAAGCGCCTACCATAGATATGGGATATATAGACTTATGATTTCGAAGTTATAGCTGATAAAAAATTCCACGCCTACGGGATGTGCCACACCCCCTCTATTAAACTTATTCATATACACCTTACTATGAGCGCCTACCGTAGCTGTGCCTGCACACCAAATTTCAAGATTACGAGGCTTATGATTCCGAAGTTATACCTGATAAAAATTCCACGCCTATGGGATGTGCCACGCCCCCTTTTTTAAACTCATTCATATACACCTTACTATGAGCACCTACCGTAGCTTATGGTTCCGAAGTTATAGCTGATAAAAAATTTCACGCCTATAGGAGGTACCACGCCCCCTTGTCGAATCCCGATTTTTTCTCCCTAATATAGGCCCAGGTGTCAAGGCAAAACTCTGTCCAAATTTCGTTCGATTCTGTCCGTCCGTTTAGGCTGCAACCTGGCACATACCTAATACATACATACTTCCACAAATATATAGTAGATTTGTATCTCGATTCGTTTTGGCTGTTACAAACAACTGTTATGTGAACAAAGTTAATATACCCTTGTGCACAAGTGCGCTGGGGTATAAAAAAGTAACCGAATGGAGCTTTATTGTTTATGGTTATTTGTTTTAAAGATGAAGTAGGCAAAAGTTATACGTATACTGTTTAAATATATTTTTATTTCGAAATGAATTTGCCTTACCGGGACGTTACACAATCAGTTTCCCCTTTCAATTTTCAATACACTCACACTTATTCACTAACCTTGCAGAAAGCGTTGGACCATGTAGTCTATTTGTGGTATATTGGAGTACTTACAAAAGTGTTCCTCTGTCATGCTATAGCGGATCAACTCGTGTCTCTGCACCAGGGTTGAAAAATGGAAATTTGAGATTGTACCTAATATCATAAAATAAATGTACCTAAATGAGACAGATTGTACCTAAAAAAGTTACATCATTCATGTGTAGTTTTTTTTATAAATGTTATTTAAAACATGTTTACAAAATATGGATGTTTTTTTTTAACTGAGCCTATATTNAGTACTTACAAAAGTGTTCCTCTGTCATGCTATAGCGGATCAACTCGTGTCTCTGCACCAGGGTTGAAAAATGGAAATTTGAGATTGTACCTAATATCATAAAATAAATGTACCTAAATGAGACAGATTGTACCTAAAAAAGTTACATCATTCATGTGTAGTTTTTTTTATAAATGTTATTTAAAACATGTTTACAAAATATGGATGTTTTTTTTTAACTGAGCCTATATTTATAGACTACATATAATCTAATGGGAATCGGAGAAGCGTTGTTTTTGTCTAATTTTGGCTACTGAAAAGCGTTGGCGAAAAAGACAAAAGAACACACTTTGCGAAGTATACTTCTTTATCCAGCTTTTTATGAAACAACAGGAAAAGTCTGCTCATTTATCCGATTCCTTTTGATAGGTGCAGCAAGTCTAGAAAAAATAATCAAATTGCAGGAAGTAACTTCGAAAGCATTTTAAATATATTTCCAGAAATCAAAAAGCGAATATGGGTCAAATAGCTATAGTTCTCATCTAAAGAAAATATGAAATTTGAAGACATCCTAGACACTGAACTGTATGTGTGAATAAAGGCTGGTTTTCATTATGTCATATTTTGACAACAAAATTTGTCGCCATATTTTGACACAACTTTCTTTCCTTTATCCCTACCTTTATCGATGATATTATGGGCCAAAAACTTACAAATAGCCGCTCTAGTAGCAGATGTACACGCCTGAATTCCTATTCTGATCTAAATCAATCAAAAGACTATCTTTTAGTCCCATTTGACAATTTGTTTTCACTCAGTTGACCGCAAATGCCATTGAATTTGACTTAGTGAAAATAACCGTTAAAATTAATAGAAAAAAATACGAATTTGAGGATAGCTAAGCAAAGTGTTAATTTTTCGTAGTGGCTGCTCTAAATGCAATGTAAAATGTTTAAGATAATACATAATATGACTTTTTTAATTTCTTCCTTTGACCACTTGACTTTTAGAATTGTTTATTCTTCAAAATGAAAGCAAAGTAAATATACTAGCACGGTAAAGGAAAAAGAAAAAAAAAACTAAAAATGCATCTGATCAAAAGATGATTGTACCTAAAATCTAGTGTCTGTACCCCATCCCCACTGCTCGTGTTTTAACGAAATGTGACTAAAGTTGAGTATTTGAAGAACATTTGCATGTCTGGCTGTAGCTGAACGTGTAGAGATACTCGCTGTTAGTTGTTAGCTCCCAGCATGTTCGGGTTCGAATGCTGTCAGAGGCAACATGTAATTTTTAATTTTTGTTTTTGGTTTTTATCAATTTCCAAAAAACATCTGTGACGTGGAGAACAAAATCGTGCACAAACGAAAAAATATAACAACAATGCCATTGTTAATATATTGGAGTAGTTTTGTGCTACTCTGATGTAATGCAGAGATGCAGTATATGGTCCTGCCCTAGGACATCGCAATGTTAATTGGACCATATTTTTATATGAATTGTGGATAATTTTGGAGTACTCCTTGGTCCTTAGGGAGTACTCTTTACAAGCATGCAAGGAGTATTTATTTATTACATGAATAGGCAACTTGCTTTCAATTTTTCCCTTTCAATTGAGTTTTTATTTGACTAAGATTCTGCATATAATCTGCAATGGAATTAACAATGGAAAATGGTCTTCAGTTACATTGTTTTCTTGATGACGACATGTTGACAATGAAATTGCTTCTCAAATTGAATGCAGCCTACGGAATGGCTTTCAAGTTTGATAATTTTGTGTGAGGAAATTTGAAAGGCTGATTGTGTCGCCAGCGTTAAGGAAAACACAACTCCTTAGTTTTTAAGTAAAATTTACTTGCCATTTCATCCCCCGTGAAAGGAATAAGTATCCCATTTTGCTCGTGGCGCTCAAACAGTGGCAATGGCCGAAAGAGCAGAGCTCTGGGTGCTAGTCGAGAGATGCAAGGTTCGAGTCTCGGAGCAGAAATTTTTTTTTATATACATATTTTTTTTAAGTTTTATTTTTTTAATTGTAATTTTTAAAATTGTATTTAAAAAAACAATTATCTAATTTAAATTTTATGGTATTTGAGTATTTAGGTTTTTCCATATATGAAATTAATTATACAATTTATAATTTATATTTAAATTGAAATAATTGACTTACCTTACTCTAACCACCTGCAACCGGACTCGAACCTTCGATCTCAGAACCAAAAGCAATAGTCTTCACGCGACGCCACAATTAACTTTGTATTGACAGCACTGACAAAATTCAAAATTATTTAACCAAATTAGGAAAATTTTTTTATGAGTTGAAAAATTCAGGAATGGGTGATTTTAGCACGAGAAACCCAAAAATGATGTCAATTTCGATCTGTGACAGTAACTTTTTCCTACAGGGGAGGAAAACCAAGACCGCCTGGAGACGGGCTCGCCGATATACTTTGACATATTTTCAGCTTTCTCTTACACAATGTTGACCTACGAACTGGCAATCCCGTCTGCAGACGGTCAAAAATGCAAACTGGGTTTTTATATGTCGGCAAGCCGGTCTGTAGACGGTCTGTGTTCGAAAGCAATTTTCTCCATTTCGAATGGTGACATAATTATAAAACTTATATCAAAATACGGTACTTTTAACTACGAAATCCACCGAATTTTTTTATATCAAAAAATTTTTCAAAAGAAAAAATTTCTTTAATTACGAAATTACTAAATAGCAAGAAATAATTAATTTCAACCGTGCCTTCACCATCTGTAATTCAAGTGCTGATTAAAATAAAACGAATTGACATAACGGATTCAAATTTACTTCGCCGTAAGGGTACGATTTTTGACTAAAGATCTTGCCTTACGAATATAGAAAAAAAATATTATAGGTGCACTAAAAAGGTGTTTAGTTAACGACCGTCTGGAGGCGTTATGAGTTTGCTAAAGGGGGGCGCGGCACATCTTATAGGCGTGGAATTTTTTATCAGCTATAACCTCGGAACCATATGTCACATGAAATTTAAAGTCGGTATGCAGATGTATCTATGATAGATGCTTATAGTAGGATATATATAAATGGGTTTGTAAAACGGGGCGTGGCACATCTCATAGGCGTGGAAAACTTTATCAGCTATAACTTCGGAACCATAAGTCACATGAACTTAAGATTTGGTATGCAGATAAATGTATGGGAGGTGCTTATAAGGCTATATGTAAATAAATAAGTTTGTAAAAGGGGGCGCGGCACATCCTAATAATTCTTAAAACTATCACTTATCTATTAAGCAGAGATCACACGATTTGTACATTTGTACAGATTTGTACATTTTCACAGTTACAGAGTGGTGTTGCCTGGAAAGTTGTTATTAGCTGAACTAGTTTCTTATAGACAACACCACTCTGTGACTGCAAAACTGTACAAATCTGTACAAACGGATGGTCGCCGCGAATAACGTTGTAAGCGCCAATGTACTCAAAATTTTTTTTTTCGCAGATTACCGTTAAAAATATTATCTCGTATTATAAGGTCGCGAAATTTCTCAATTTCCATCAGTTTTCGGACATCAACCTATGCTCCAAAGTCAGTAGTGAGTGGAAAAACGTTTTAAGTGTAGGTTACATGGCCAATTTAGAGTTAAACTGATATATGATATGAAATATGAATATGAAAACTAAGAGGCTAAGAAATAGTGGGGACCAATATTCAGGAAGAAATGGGAAAGCGGTATTGAAAAAATATTACCAGAAACCGTAGTGTGGAAAAACGTTGTAAGTGAAGGAGCTGTGCTAATATCAATTTTGTTTTTTTTTCACTAGATTTTCAACTTCGCTTGTTCTCTTCAAATTTCAACCTTCAAATTGGAGACTATTCAAAAGGATTTCTCCAATTTTTATAAAATAACCTATGATGAGCAATCAAAGTCTTCTTATTACTATATTTATTACATTAATTTGTCGAAAAAGGTTGTAAGCGCCACCAGCAAAGATGCTACGCTTACTGGAATTTGGATATAAAACGTTTTTCCATCAATAAAATTTTGTAAATCTAGTTTTGACTTGAAAGATATGTATAGATATATATTTTAATTTACGGACAAGTTTCTTGGAGACTGCTGCACCGAAAAATTGGGAAACAAACGCGGCGACCATTCAAAGGTACAAATCGTGTGATCCCTGCTTTACAAATTATTTGCATTGTGTAAGCGAATATGATTTTTGGTGACTTTAACGTTGAAGCACTCGACTTTTTTTGAACCAAACGCCACCGTTATTTTATTTACATACATACATATGTACATGTACTATTTAACAATTCGTCAGATAATTTGTTCCGCTTTTTATATTAAAAGCAATTTAAAACATTGACTGGATCCATTTCAAATCATGCTGGTATATCGAGAATTAACTTCAGAGTAAAATGTTTTTCTCCTTTAAAAATAAACGAACACGCATTTTTTTTTGATTTCCTTAACCTTACTTTTGCATTTTTTACGAATTTTTTAAGATTTTGTAAAAAAAAATAATTTTGATGCATTTTTTTTTTAACTTTGTAGTTTCAGTTTTACGGCTATTTATCATAACAACAAACGAAAATTTTATGGAAAATTGTAGAAATAAGCATAAATCCTAAAAATTTTGAAAAAAACGTGTCTTATTTTGAGATTTGTATCTTCAAAAAGGTTGTGTATTTTTGCTATTTATCAAAATTCTTTAATTTTAAAGATATATTTAGAGAAGTGTCAAAAATTTAAAAAGCTCATTCAAGAAACAACTAGGAATCTTAAAATTTTTAGTATTTAAGAGGTTCTAAGAAAAAATGGAGATAATTTGCTTTCTGCTAAGAAGCGAAAAAATACCAAACGAAATTTTTCTGGTCACCTATAAACCCTATAAATTAGAAAAAAAATTTTGACTTTTTGTGAAAAAAGTTTTTTTGTTTTTTCATAAAATCGTATAGTTGTTATTGTTATACTAAAAATGGGGTACAATAACCTTGGCAGCAGCCAAAGAGCTTAAAAATTAGGGAAACTACATGGTTAAAAAAAAATGCCACAACATTTTTTTTACTAAATCTTGAAAAATTCGTAAAAAATGCAAAAGTAATTTTTCAAGCAGACCATATAAATAAATAAAAATCACATCTTCAGAACGATTACTTACGTAAGAGTGTCGAATATCCTTGAATATTGATCAATTGTTCATTGTTTAGGCCCATACCTAAATATGCTGCACCACCCTAATGTGCGTTAAATAATTTTGTATCTGAGTGCACACACACATATATAAAATACGGCTAACATTCCAGCCGTTAACAATATGCCCCGCCGTACGGTAACTGAGTTGAGGGGAAACTCAACGAAGGTTACTGTTCGGCGGGCTCAAACCCTTTTTCGTTTATTGGCACTCCATCACTTCCTAGAAGACCAGCAGAGCGACTGCCAGCCACCACACCACGTCAGCAAGGTAATTTCATCAAGCTATTAGCAAAATTTATAGTTAAATTCACTCTATTTTATTAAACATTTTGTCTCAACAAATAAAGCAAACATTTGTTATTATTGTTAACCATTAAATACAATACGCTGTTGTTTTTTTCACTTATTTTCTTTACGTGCGACCGCCTTAACAATTCCAAGACGCCGGCGCGTAAATATTCATCAATAATTGTGTTAAATGAAAGTCCAGTTTTTATTTGAAGTGTCCCTTTTTTGCTTTTAATAACACTGTGCAACAACTTAACTCTGTATTGAGTAAAACCAAATGCAAGTGATAGTTTTAGGTGTTACGTTAATGGCTTTTTTAGAGTTTAGCTCAAATAGGGAAGATATCCTTAATTGAATCTTTGCACACAATTTATTGTTTAATTAGGTTAAGTTGAAAAATATTCTTAAAAAAAACTCATAAGGTTCCTTGGCTATTGGAGTTAATTTTTTGAAGTTTGTTTTTATTAGCTTCGTTAGGCCATTCTCATTATAGTTGCATTGAGTTTTTTCAAATAAATATTAATTTAGAGCTCCATATTAAAAAAAAATCAGTCCCGATGAAACTTACATTATTTGTATTACAAATACCAATTTTAAAAACCGCAATGAATATTTTAAACAGAAATTATTTTATTTATTATATTTTGTTTTATTCTTTTGTCTTCTATTTTATCAAACTTTCTTTTTTCTTTGCTTTTTATTTCGATTATCAAAATCAACGCCATAATTATTTTATTATTCTCAGATCTTAGCAGATTTTCTGTTAAGCAACTCCTTTTTGAACTTGGCAGAAAGGTGGAAATAGCTCTCTTGAATACTTGGTGCTTGATCTGAACGCGGAATTTGCAGCTGTTGTCGTTAAAAATCTTTATTCTGTGGAATATAACCAATATCAGTATTAGGTTTGTGTAAAATACTATCTGCTGATAGCGAAGCATTTAAATAGGTTCTAGCTTGTGATTGATGAGAATTAGAACTTAAACGAATTTGATTTTGATGCCTTTTAATTATTACTCCGGATTGAGTTTTTATTTAATGAATCCTTCTCCCAATGAGTTTTATGACTGCTCCTTATATCCCCTTTGGAAGAATTACGAGCGTATACATTTTGATTAACTTCAAATTAAGTTTTCGAAAATTCAACTGTTTTTTGGTAATAGTTTTAATAGTGATAATAAAACGCGATGTTTTCGGCCATGTAACAATTCTGATGGCGTTTTACCGGTTTTTACAATGCATATTTTTCCTTCTAGCATTTGCTTCTTAAAAGCAGTCTTGAACGTGCGTACAATTGCTTGACCATTCGAAGCAGGATGAAAAGGTGCTGTAGTCAAATGTTGAATTCCATGAACTTTACAAAAGTTTTCAAATTCGCTTGATACAAATTGACATCCGTTATCTGTAACTAGAACTTCTGGCAAACCTTCTTTTGCAAAGATATTTTGTTAAGCTACTATAGCTGAAATACTTGTTGAATTTTAATAATAATAGTGTTCGCCCAGCGGTTGAAATTCAACCGCTAAAATTAAGGATAGTTTATGTGAGTTGAGTTGAGCTGAAATAAAATTTGTTGGAATGGGTTAAGTGGAGGGGAGTTTAGCTTAGTACTTAGCATAACATAACATAGAATAGCATTAGATTCAATAACATAACATATGTAGCATAACACATCACAATATAACATCGCACATTCTTCAGTTGTATTTCCTTTTTACCCCTATCACTTTCTTCCTCTCTATCTTTGTCTCTATCGCTTTTAATGTTTATGTTTATGTTTATCTACACCTTCATGTTCATGTTCATGTTCAAGTTCATGTTCATGTTCATTTTCATGTTCATGTTCATGTTCATGTTCATTTTCATCTTCATCTTCATCTTCATCTTCATCTTCATCTTCATC
>NW_016157905.1:16086-33029 GCF_001687245.7 Rhagoletis zephyria
TCTTCATCTTCATCTTCATCTTCATCTTCATCTTCATCTTCATCTTCATCTTCATCTTCATCTTCATCTTCATCTTCATATTCACCTTCGTCTTCATATTTATCTTTTCCTTTATCCTGATCTATATCTTCATTCTTTTCTCCATTTACGTATTTACCCCCACCATTGTTATTAGGTTAGGTAGTTAAATTTTCCTTCCTCTTTTTCTTTACATTGTTTCTTTAGTGATATCATGTCATGTGTTGAAATTGGGTGTGGTGAGTTGCAGTGTGGTGGAATTGGGTGTGGGACCTACGGTGTTATGAATTCAGGTGTGGTGGTCTTAAGAGGTGTGGTGAATTTAGTTGTGGTGAGTTGAGGTGTGGTGAATTAAGGTGTGGTGAACTAAGGTGTGGTAGATTAAGGTGTGGTAAGTTAAGATGTGGTGAGAAAGTTGGGGTGTGGTGGGTTAAGGTGTGGTGAATTAAAGTGTGGTGGATTTAGGTGTGGCGAATTAAGGTGTGGTGAATTTAGGTGTGGGGAGTGAAGTAGTGGTGGATTTAGGTGTGGGGAGTTAAGGTGTGGTGAATTAATGTGTAGCGAACTCAGGTGGAGTAAGTTTTTAAGCGGAGGTGAGATGAGTTGAGGTGAGTTAAGTTAAGTTAAGGGGTTAAGTTAAGATAAGTTATCTTTATCCTTATCTTCATATTCATCTTCATCATCTTCCTCGTCTTGGTCTTCATCTTCTTCTTCATCTTTATCCTTTCCTTTATCCTGATCTAAATGTATCCATTCTTTTCTTCATTTACATATTCACCCCCACCATTGTTATTAGGTTAGGTATTTAAATTTTCCTTCCTCTTTGTTTTTATATTTAGGTTTCTTTACTTTTATTTTAATTTCTGTATTTATCCCTTTCTTCTTCTCCATACTCAAAATTATCTTCATCCTTGTTTGAGGCTAATCTATTCATGTACATACATACATACATCTTATTCCTAAACTGCTGCTTACCACGTTTCTTTAATTCACTATCAATATTAAAGCATACATTTAGGAGGCATTTCCGCCCCAGCCATGTACATGTATGGCATTGGTATTGGTGTGACTTTTGAATTGATTTTTTCGCTCTATTTTAAACTAATTTGAAATTTAAAAAATTGCCTGCACATCAGCATCAAAATACCTTTCTAATGATATATAATTGTTTATACCTTAGAAGTACAGTTTAGCCGTAAAAGGGGTGTAAAGGAAACATGATTGCCTATTTATATAATTGATATGGAAACCCGGAAAACAAGTCCACGCATATTAACCTCATGAAACCTTCAAAAGGACCTACGTAGTCTACATGAATTCTCTGCCAGGGTTTTACTGCCTCTTGCCAAGGTGTGAACTCTTTTGGAGAACTCGTGCTAAAGAAATGCAAATTGAACATGCGGAAACTAAACTCCATATATCTGCGTCAATCGCAGGCCACCAGCAATAAAGTCTGGCTAATTGCTTAGTTCGAGCAATTCCCCAATGCTCTTCGTGAAGCATTTTGATAACTTTTTGCTGAAGATTTACTGGCACCACAACGCGATCAAAATCGGTTTACAAAATCAATACTCCTTCGATTATAGTTAAGTGGAAAAAATGATGACGAAAATGTGTCCTTATTTAACTCTTTCTCAGGCCAACCATTCCGTACGTAGTTAAAAACTTTGGACAAAAACTTAACAAGTAGGTCTGCATTGACAGGAAAATTTTTGACTTGTCCTACAGAATTCACTTCAAATGCATCATCCATATTATTAAAATCCTTATCCCCTTTGAATGGCAATCTCGATTACAGTCCGACCGATTAATCGACCGCTGCCGGGGCTAGTATAGCTGTTATTTTTTCATTAACAAATCCCGTTTAAATCCAAGTTACCAACTTTATGCAATATTAAAAAAATTCGACAAACTTTCGTAGAAATTTCGGGCTTTTTTAAAAATTCTAAAAAATCAACCGCAATTTTTAGCCATCTGAAACTTGTACTTTATTCTACTACTTTTAAAAACTAATTTTTTTTCAGTTTTTTTTCACTAGAAATCTATATCTAAAGGGACGAATTTAGAAATGGTTCGGAACTACAGAAAAAGGGATGCAGCACGAACTAGATCTTATTTGTCGAATTTAGAACTAGTTCGGAACCATCGAATAAGGGATGCAGCGGGGGGCTTGTTTACTTTGCATAGATATGTGTTCGGCGGCTTTTCGTTCAAATACGCTTCTATTCTGTGCTTCACAGATGCTTTTTGATAGCTTGGTAATACAAATCTAAAATTTGTGTTAACATTTCAACATCTTGGCACCGTCTGGAATCTAAGAAATAAAAGCGAATACCTCTGCAAACTCAACTACAGCTAAAGGTATGTAAACGTACATTTCTTACAATCATTCAAACAAATTTAATTTCAAATTGAAAACACATTTCTTCCAAAATAACTTAAAATCGCACACACGGAAGAACCAAAAAGATTGAAAAATAATGATACTTTTTTCTTTCGTCTGTCGATTTAAGAACCGGTTCGGAACTATAGAATTGACACCTCCTAGGACATAGCCATGTTAAATTCGTCAGTGGCTTGCATGCAAAAGAGATTTATCGCGCACCAGTACTGGGTCTAAATGTACTAGAAGCGCACCAGTTCAGAACTAGAGATTTTCCCCACAGGGAAACTGCATACTCAGGATCAGTGTTCCCACCATTGGTCTTTTCTGAACAAATTTGGTCGCTTCTTTTTCATTTGGTAGGTTGGTAGGCAACGTAAGATTTTGGTCCGATTGTTGAATTAAGTCTTTGAATTCTTACTTATAAAAATATATATTTCGAACATCATTTTGCATATAAATATTAGCCAATTGTACCTTTCAAACATTTGGCAATCCTGCCTTTAAAAATAAGAAACCAAATTGATTTGGCCACTGATGGAGCCAATGCTATGGCTGGAGACTTGGGCGAGCCGAAATCATTATAGAGTGCAGAAATCGATTTATCACTCACTTCACCTTTGCTCAAGCTACGCTTATAATAAATTGCCGAAAAGCATTGAGACACTGGGCCTCAACGTATACACTGAAAATAAAATCTGCGTAAATTTAACGAAAACTTGCGATCATCTTACGAAGTTTTTCGCAATTTTGAGCCCCGAATATTTTCGTTAATTGTACAAAACCATTTTCCTACATACTACGAAAATATGAGACAGCAGATCTTTAGTATATTTAAGGAATACGTTCGTACGATTTACTAAAGAATTTCGTATTATTTCTTTGTTTTTTTTTTACGAAATTTTTGTAAAGTGCACAAAAATAACTCGTATATTTAACAAAATAGTTTAAAATCGCACACACGGAAAATCCGAAAAGATTGAAAAATCATAACACTTTTTTCTTTCGTTTGTCGATTTTAGAACTGGTTCGGTACTATAGAATTTAGGACTAGCTCGGAACTATCGAAAAAGGAATGCAGCGGGGGGCAATTGACATTTCCTAGGACATCGCCATGTTAAATTCGCCAGTTGTTTGCATGCAAAAAAGATTTATCGCGAACAAGTACTGGGTATAAATATACCAGAAGCGCACCAGTTCAGAACTAGAGATTTTCCCTACAGGGTTCTAATACTTTTACTTTTTTATGTTTAAAATTCGGAACGGACTTACATACAGTTGCGATGTGTCCAATGCGCCCACATTTGTAGCACTATTTCCTTAAAATATTTACAGTCACACTTCTTGTGCTTCTTGAAACACCCACTACATGCTGGTAACTGCGACTCTCGATTATTTAAGGCCTTTTTACGTTGCTGTTCGCTATACTTACGACATTTTTGCGAAGCAACGCTGGTATATAATAAGGCTCGGGAAGCTCATTTGTAAAACAAAAGTGAGTACACTTGAAGTTTAAGTTTATTAAGGGTATTGGGACTATACTCGTTAAGGTCTTAATTCGGTAACTCCCACCATTGTTTTGTGTTTGTAAATTACCGTGTTCAAATATTTTCGAACATGGATACCTATCTGCCTGCGTTATAAAAGTAAATATAGTATCGACTTTTAAAATATATACACACACTTGACGAGAACATGAGACTATATGCAGTGTTCACTAACTGTTATTCAAATGAATATAAGCTGCTGTGAGTCGAGGCACAGCAAGGTCAACTAGGCGACCAAATCAATAACCTCCAACAAAGAAAGTTTTACAAAAAAAAAACCAACATGGAATTAATAGAAGAAAAGTTCGTGAGATCCTATCTGTTATAGCTGAAAAAGTGATACAAACGGGCAACACCATCTCAAGCAAACCACAGCGGAAATCGAAGATTGAGGAAACCATCAAATCCCTTGGAAAGCTGCAAAAAGAGTACGATGCCAATCACGAGAAGCTTATGGCAGATGGCATTGGAGAATAAGACTATTTCAAAAATAATAATTATAACACCCAGCCATGGAAATAGCCGAAGACACGCAACGAAAGACTGTGACCCAAAGAAGATGGGACAGGATATCGGCACTATAAAAATTTCTCCCACCCTTTCGAGTAAAAGTGATAACAGAGGATGAAAACGAAGAGGTAGAACATAGTTTTCTTTAAGCACATCAAGTGAATCAAAGAAGATGGGACAGTGTATTGGAGCAGTTTAAAGATCTTCCACCAATCAAGATGTTAATAGAAGATGAAGCTGAGACCGAGACTACTGCCGATGCGGTAAATATTGCAGCGTTCACCAATGGAGAAAGTGCCAAAGAAGCTGAAGTTGCACAGTGAAGACGTATAAGGGTAGCACGCAAGAAATTGCTTGTCCCCGGCAGGCCCACATTTGGACAAAATTTGGGACAAAATAAGTATGGCCAAGAAACGTTATGCCGAAAAAACGTTGGCAGAAGCACAAGCTAGTTCAGAAAACCAGGAAGAAAAACCTTTGAACGAAGCCGTAACAACTGAAGTTGCGGAAGGGTGTTCAATGAAACCAATGCATATTGTAGAACTTGTAAGAGTGAGGCAGACTCTACGAGCATCCATAAGGGCAAATTAAACGCGCATGATTATGCGAATTTTGAGGAGCCACAATATAGCGGAAATATATGGCACAGCATTCGTAAGGTCCTGTCTCCACAGGAAAACACTGATGTCGTGATAACTATGTCACAAAATATATTTCCAATGGAGACCGCCTATTTCTCTTGTGCTGCAATATATGTCAGCGCTTATTGCTTCACATCTATTGCAGGCAATTCGATAGTTTGACAGTCATATTTTCATTTGAAAGAAAGCGTGCTGGCGGTAACATCGATGCAATTTTTATATTAAATCAAAATAAAAGTCTGTTTCTTATTGGATTATTTATGATTACGTTTTAGGAAATTATTCAGCAAGTTTTTAAAAGATTTAAATGTTTTTAAACACCGACTTTGAGAGAATGTTATCTGGTGGCGTCATGCGGCAAATGCTTATTTAAAGACATCAAAGTGCCCACACACAAAAACTTGCAATCACATTGCTCGTCAAAATGACAGTTGGTAGGCCATCGGTGTTTGCCTGTGGAGTTCTGCGGTAATGAGCGCAACATTTGGCAACCGTATGCAGCAGTAAACACAACTGGAATAGTAGCTGGCGGTGGTGTGGATCTGGGCAACAGCGGTGGTGATATTCACCCAATAAAAATCTCGCCTGGTGATATGGAGAAATACCACATACAAATAAGTTGGCATGATAAACGGCGAAGAAAGCTAGGCGAGTTTTCTGGGATTTGGCGTAAGAGGAAGAAGTTAACACGCCGAAGGTGGAAGAAAGCCTGGGGATCAATTGGATTGAATTTCCTGTCCACAGAAAATTTAAAATAAACATTTTGAAGGTAAAAAATAAATATTAATTAAAACAAAAAAAAATTCACACATTTTAGCCTTTGGCAGTATGTTCAAAAATCTTTGAACATGCATACACATGCCTGGGCAATAAAAGTAATATAGTAACGACTTTTAAAATATATACCCCTAAAGTCTTCTTATCAACAATTCGAAAAAAGCACATTTATATTTTTGCCCTTTGGCAATATGTTCAAATATCTTTGAACACGTAAATATACATATGTACAAAATACATAAATGTAAAACACATAAATCGCAGTGCACTATCAGATTACTTACACACAATATACATACACACACATGATAATATCACAACAGCAATCCTTATGCTACTAAAGACATAGTCTTAGAATGATTGTATACTCAAGTGCAAAGATGCACATGGAAACAATAAAATATTTAGAGGAGCAATGCATTGGTGCATTATCTCATGTAGATAAAAAGGCAGATACAAAAATAAACATACGCACTTGACAAGAACATGTTAAGTGCAAATGCAGCAATATCGATATGCACTCCTAAATAAATAACCACAACATACATACACATACATGTAAATACCCTCCAGTACTGCTGGAGTCAATCGTTACTTTTCAACCGCTACTGCACCGACTCCTAGGTAAGTAGCTACTCTATTAACCCATGGTAGTGCACATGGTAGTGCAAAATCGAACCAGATAGCGAAAAACTACGACAGAGGGTGTTCATAGCAGAGCTGAGTCACTTGTTCCTTACTTCGGGTGGGGGGTAACAAGTAACGCTCAGCAATGCGCGAACTACAAATACTCTTATTTTAAAATTCTCTACCCCTCACCACTGGTGGGGGGAAGTAGAGTTTAATAAAATAAGAGGTTAGTACTTTCAATATTAATAATTTTACCCCTTACCGCTGGTGGGGGGAAGTAAAACCTTAATAAAGAAAGAAGAAGACAGATAGTTAGATGCTTTACCCCTTACCTCTGGTGGGGGGAAGTAAAGCATAAAATATAAAAGAAAGAAAAGAAGCGTGTTAGTTGAGAGTCTTTACGAATCTGAATAATTTATTCATCATTTTTCTTTTATATACAATTTTCTAACTCTATTTCCTTAACTAATTATATATGTATATGTGTGTATATTNTCTAACTCTATTTCCTTAACTAATTATATATGTATGTGTGTGTATATGTACATGTGCATGTATGTATGTATATTTACATAAGATTACCAACCAATGCCTTGGTCTTCTAATTATATTTTTATTGCTTGCATGTGCATCGGCTATATACATGCAAAGCCTATTATCTAATGCATTTTCTAATGCATGCATAGGTATGTGTGTATATATATTTGTATGCAAGAGATAAACGCATTGATCTCTTATTTCAGTATGTATTACAATTTATGTGATTTCAAATTTATGTTATTATAAGCAGCAAGCTTCGTACANCATAGGTATGTGTGTATATATATTTGTATGCAAGAGATAAACGCATTGATCTCTTATTTCAGTATGTATTACAATTTATGTGATTTTAAATTTATGTTATGATAAGCAGCAATCTTCGTACTCAGGCAACAAGATCGCAGAGAATTTCGATTGCTTTGCTTATCATACATTTGACAGAGTAGTGGACTGTATACATATACGTAAATATTTTCTGTATGTAAATAAGTATGTTTTGTTTCTTGCATTGCATGTGCAGACAAAACGATCCTTTTCTGAATACATGTTCATATGGATGAGTATATGTTATTGTCTAAGGGCCGTTTTCTGAAGTAACCTTTAACTTTAAAGCTCACTATATATTTAAAGGTTGGATTAAAAATAAAGCTATGTCTAAAGTTAAGCATTTCTATTATCGGTTTTTGACGTATGTATGTTTCCTGGTTGTAAATCAATTTAAAACCGACAATAAAATGATTTACTTTAGACACAATCATAAATTTTAATGCAACCTTTAAATATAAAGTGAGCTTTAAAGTTACAGGCTACTTGAGAAAACGGCCCTAAGTAGGTACATACATATGCACGTATTTTTTATGTTAAATTTTATTACCCTGGCAGATATGTACTCATGTTCAAAGATGTTTGAACATATTGCCGAGGACAAAAAAGTGATTATTTGTGTACTGTGTATACATATATTTTTAAATGTTTTTACTACCTATATTTATTATCTTACTTAGGCAGATATACCCATGTTCAAAGATATTTGAACAGAGGGCGCCTATAAATCACGCAAGTGACTACTTTAGTAACTCCCGGTAGTGCAGAGAGAGCCGATGGTGACTACCGCCTAGCACATGGCCTTGTAAAAGTAATCGATGACTAAACTGCAAGTAGTCGGTCGGTAATTGACGGTGTTTATCAGGTTGCTACCGATTCAGCAGTACTGTAATCACTCCCCCGTACTGCAGGGTATATACACATATAAAAACTTCAATTTAGTCCTAAGATTTAGTATAAAGAACTGTTCACCCAAAATTGGTACACACTCAAGCGATTCCTACAAGGTCATTTGTAGAGTGTACTAAACAAATTTTGTACGCTTTTGTAGACAATGATGGTACCGTAATGGGATTCAAATTTGCTATGATTTGCTTGTCAGTTATTCATTTTATACGCGATGGAACTTGCTACCCGAAAAGCGATCGGGCGTCGGGAAATAAGATAGCAAAAGCATTAAAATTTCAAATCACAACTGTTTGTAGGGTTATAAACGTTATAAAGAAACTCTAACCATTGAAAGAAAGCGAAAACAAAGAGCAAAAAAAGAACATGTGACTTAAAATTAAAGACGAATATCTTAACCTCAATTAAAAATAACCCTGGCCTCTCCGACAATGATCACGCGAAAAAATTTGGATTCAGCAGGAGCAGAGCTCGGCGAGTACGCATTAACGCAGGACTCAAGTCGTACCGAGCTACTAAATACCCAAACCGGTCCGATAAACAAAGTTTAACAGCCAAAAAACGCACTCGCCTACTTTACGATAAAGTGTTGACAAAATTCAATGGGTGCATAATAATGGACGACGAAACCTATGTCAAACTTGATCTGGAACAACTTCCAGGCCAGAAATTTTATGCTTCAAATAAGCGTGGTGGTGTTCCTTCCAAATTTAAATATAAAAAGGTTGATAAATTTGCAAAAAAGGTGATGATTTGGCAAGCAATATGCAGTTGTGGCCTTAAAAGTCGGGCGTACGTGACATCCACAACAATGACCTCTGAATTTTATATGAAAGAGTGTCTAGAGAAGCGCTTATTACCTTTTATACGTCATCACCATTCTGCAGTAAAGTTTTGGCCAGACTTAGCGAGTGTTCATTACTCCAGGGCAACGATGAATTGGTATCAAGGCAATAATGTCGATATAGTGTCAAAGGAAATAAACCCGCCGAATTGTCCTCAATTACGCCCAATTGACAAATATTGGGCAATTGTTAAATACAAAATTAGGAGAAGTGGAGGAGTAGTCAAAAAAGCTGAATCAATGCTACTTAAGTGGAATAAGTTTGCTGCCCATGTGACCAGAACGGATGTTCAACGTTTGATGTCGTCCATCAAAAGACATGCACGAAATATCATACATAACAATGAAATATAATATACGTATTACCTTCTTTTTCAAGCTTAATAAACACCCGTTTGTTTAACGTATTAACCATTTTTCTGCGAATATTTGTTTTAAAGATATAACATGTTTTGTGTGTACCAATTTTGAGTGAACAGTTCTTTATAAGGAACTCAAGAAATTAAATCACGTCAGAATTAAAATAAATTCTCATTTGTAAAGAATAAACTTGTTGTCTGTCTTGTATCACCCCCCACCCGAGATAAGGGATATTAGATACAGCTACAAGTCTGTACATACCGAATATATCATTACCAACTTAACGAGGTGACGAGTCTGATAATGTGGTAACACACGTGTTAAAATGTCAGCTGATCCTTTTCTGTCACTTGTTTGCTGGAATTCTCTTCCGCGCAAAGCGCATACGTTTTGTCAAAAGTTCAATAAACCTTTCTACCATGGAATTAATAAATGTTTATAAATAAAAGAACTTTACGTCAGCTGATTCGAAAGTAATTTTAACCAGAAAAAGAATAAGGGGCGTTCGAAGTTGAAAGTGTTACCGAGTTACCAGATAACGAATTAATACATTAACGAGGATAGTCTGAATACCGTTATTGTGAAGCGCTGTAAATAGAGAATTGCCTTAACGAGTATTGTTGAGAGTTTGTTGCACGTTAAAGTAAACTGGACTAATTTTTCTTCTAAGAAATTTTGTTGAAAAATTGTTATCTGGTTACTCGGTAACACTTTCAACTTCGAACGCCCCTTATTCTTTTTCTGGTTAAAATTACTTTCGAATCAGCTGACGTAAAGTTCTTTTATTTATAAACATTTGTTAATTCCATGGTAGAAGGGTTTATTGAACTTTTGATAAAACGTATGCATTTTTCGCGGGAGAAAATTACTGCAAATAAGTGACAGAAAGGAATCAGATGACATTTTAACATTATCAGACTTGTCACCTCGATAAGGTGGTAATGATATATTCGGTATGTACAGACTTGTAGCTGTATCTAATATCTCTTACCTCGGGTGGGGTTGATACAAGACAGACAACAAGTTTATTCTTAAGAAATGAGAATTTATTTTAATTCTGACGTGATTTAATTTCTACAGCTCCTGATATACTAAATGAAGTTTGTATATATGTATATATTTGCATGTATGTGTATGCATGTTGTGATTATTTATTTAGGTGTGCATATCGATATTGCTGCATTTGCACTTAACATGTTCTTGTCAAGTGCGTATGTTTATTTTTGTATCTGTAAATATGCCTTTTTATCTACATGAGATAAGGGACCAATGCATTGATCCTCTAAATATTTTATTGTTTCATTCTACGATCTTGCAAACCCCGGATTGCATGGATTGCATAACTTGCAAACACACAACAACAAAATCCATCGGAAACATTTCCTATCGCTGCAAGATATGCAACATCGAAACCCACGTATATATTTTGCAAAAGAGCATAGCAAGATATTTGCGACCCTGTGCTAGTTGTTTTGTTGTTCGAATTGCTACATATTTCTCTCATTCCTCTCATCTCGCTCTTTTAATTTTTTTTTTGCTGTCTCTTGTTATTGTATTTGATACATAATTTCGCTGCTTGCTACCCATGCGTGCTTCCACTTTGCAATGTGGTGCTCTCTTACTCTTCGAAATTTGGAATAGCATTTTTGCATTTCGTGCAATCAGTGCATGGTGCAAGACTTCGAGAAAACCCCTCATGTTGTCTTTAGTAGCATATGGGTTGCTGTTGTGATCTTGTCATGTGTGTGTATGTTTTTTTGTGTGTGTAAGTAATCTGATAGTGCACTGCAATGTATGTGTTTCTAAATTTATATATTTTGTACATATGAGGCAATTCACGTCAAATGTCCCAAGCGCGCTGAGCGGTGCAAAACAAGCTTGTTTTCGAATAGCTGAAAAGCAGACAGAAAATGGGAAAAATAATTCAAAAACAATGATTTATATAGATTTTTGTACGGGCTATCCGATGGTGTTATGCGTTTTCCAAAATTTTCCCGTTTTCACGGTGAAAATTCGCAACGAAATTTTATTTGTAATTTTTCTCAATTATGTTCATTTTTAATATTGTTTTAAGTCATCTCAATCGAAAGATCAGGTCTTTTTACATATAAATCATTAATAAAAAAGGGACTTTTTTGATTTTTCCGAGCTATAAAGCGTTTCATAGCGGGCTATACCAGTCGCCACTTTCCGTCGTGTCACGTCGACTCCGTTCGTTTGAACGAATTAAAACATCATACTGTGATAGGAAATTTTTACAAAATCATTATTTAAACACGCTATATCTCAGACGTTTGTGTATCGATCGATTTGAAATTTTCACACAATAAACTAAAGACTATTCCAAAGAATTTAACTTAAAAACAAAACTTCTTAATACTTATTAAAAACAAAATGCCGGTTTTTTGAACTTTTTTATAAAAATAAATGGGGTTGTCTTATTCTAATTAAAAATGTGTGTTATAAAGTTTCTATTACATCCTAAGCACGTTTTTTATTTCCAATTAATTCAATTACAATACATAGATATAATAAATGTTTATCGATAACTAGGTTAGTAAACAGGGTTACCGAGTTACAGAATTGATACCCGTATAAATAAATAACATTTCTTCCCCTTCTAGGTTGATGATGAAAATATTATTTTTTGCTTACGCACTCTCGTTGAACGCCGTGGAGTTTGCTCGGTCCGTCCGTCCAGCACCATTGGTAATGGTACGTCTGGTGATGCTGGCGCCCCTGGTGACCGTTGCGCCGGTGGTTCATTCCCATCGGATGATGCACCCATTGTTCCGCAGTTGTCGTTTTCCGAATTACGGATTCGCTTGTCTGGAGTCGCTGTGTGTGTCTGGATATTGTCGCTCACAGGGGTGTGGTTACCTTCAAACTCCTCCCCTGTTGCGCCTCTTATGCCACTGTTGTCTCCTTCGGCTCCCCTGTATGGGAACTATTGCGTGCTTGGCGAGTTGGCGCCAGGCATTTGGTTGATATGCCTCTTGTAGCATTTTCTATTAAATAAAATGTCGTAGTGAAGATCACCCATGCGTCTCACTACTTTCCCTTGTAGCCACTTGCTTAGTCGGGGATTTCCCGAAATAAAATGAACCGAGTCTCCAGCTGTAAATTCGCGATACCCTTCTTCCCGCTGGACGAATTGTTTCGCAGACACCCGCTCGGTTACATTTTCAGGTCGAATCAAATCAAGGCGCGTGCGTAATTGCCAACCTAAGAACAATTTTGCTGGCGACTCGCCTGTTGAGCATGTGTAGAATTTTTGTATTGTCGTAGAAACTCATTTAGATTCCGTTTTAAGGTAGTAGTGGAAGTTCCCATCGCCGTTTGTAGCTGGGTGATATGGGGCCGTATACTTGGGGTATTTAACGCCTACTTCACTTAAAACTTGGTTGAACTCAGCGGATTTAAAATTCGTCCCGTTATCGGAAACCAGCACTTGAGGTTCCCCATACGCTGCAAATACGTCATCCAGCAAAGCAATCGTGGCGGATGCGGTGATTTTCTGATTGTAGAGGAAACCTTGACTTCGATCCACTTTGAGTATGCATCGGTGATGATTAGTAGCATCAGACCCTCTACAGGTCCTGCACAGTCGACGTGTATTCGTTCCCAGGGAGATTTCGGGTACCCCCAATGATGACTGGTGTACCTCGGTGGCTTATTCGCATTCCTTGCGCAGCATTCGCATGACTTTGCTGTGTCCTCAATGTCTTTATCGATGCCTGGCCAGTATATAAAAGATCGTGCAATACTTTTCATTTTTACGACACCTAGATGTGCTCCATGCAATTCTTGAAGTAATATTTTTCGCAGTTTCGTAGGAATGACGACTCGATGCTCGAATGTAAGGCAGTAAGGCAGATGATACTTTATACTGACCGTCTGGAGCTTTGTACCCTGCCCTGGTAAGGCATTGTCCCTTTTCCAAAATTTTAAGAATTTTCCCTAAGTAGTGATCTTTACGGGTCTCTTGTGCTATACGTAAGGCTGTGACAGGTAGTTAATTAATCTGGTAAGCGGGAAAGGTAGTCTGCGTTTCCATTTTCCTTAGACTTTTTAATAGCAACATCGAAATCAAAGTTGCTCAGGAAATCTGCATAATTTGCCATCCGGGATATGCACAATACCGGTAAAGATTTAGTCGGGTGTAATATCTGAGCCAGCGGCTTATTGTCTGTTATTAATGTAAATTTCCTTGCGTAGAGATACTTGAAAAACTTTTGCACCGCCCATACATTCGCAAGAGCTTCTTTGTCGATTTGCGAGTAGCGTTGCTCCGCTTGGCTCATCGTACGTCTTGCGTAGGTGACAGGTAATAAGATCAACGGAAATAAGGTCAATTGACTTTATTTCCCACCCTGGTGCGAAATAAAGTCAATTGACATTATTACCTTTTTAAAAACGAAATAAAATCAATTGACATTATTTCTCTTTCAAACATTAAATTTGCTTAGCTTTGCGGCGGCCCGCGTCAGCGCGCCACACCGCGCGCGTCGCGCTCGCGCCCCGCGTACCCAGCGCGACCGGCGCGCACACCACGTCACGCTACGCCGTGAGGCAACAACTTGTCTGCAGTAAAAAAGCATATAATTTGTGTTTCAAAAGTGTGTGAAAACCAATCAATTAACTTATATGATCTCGGTTCCGATATTAAATAATCAATAATAATATTATAGTAATTGTTTATACCCGCATTTTGGCACATTGGCTCGTTGAATGTGCCATCTAATAAATAGTGTCGTCATTCTCCTTAGCTGCTTTTAAATGACTGCTGGCGGAGACATAAATACAGTGTAAGAAAATTCTTTTTCTGTAATTGTTTCCTTATAGAAAGGTTGGGTTCTTTTCCACCTTAGACATTCCGAATTCGTTCAAAATATGCTAATTTAAAACACAGAATTCTTTCAGTGCTCCTCCGGGGTTTTTGGACATGTACTGTTTCTTCAATTTAATAGTGTTCGCTTTATTTTTGTAGAAACGAAAAATGTTTTGCAAGTTATGGATCATTTCTCCACTCTTTCTTCAAATATTTCTCGTATTCCAGCTGTACGCAGGCGTTTAGTTTTTCGCATCGTGTTTTTACATATTCGTAATTTAAATTTTTTTTTAATAGAATCAATTGGTGGTAGTTCATGATTGTGTGTGAATTAATATCACAACACTGAGGATTTGGCAAAAGCCTTTTTCTTTTATTAAAAAACAACACTTACGGGGCAATGTTTATTGTAAGAACAACATTTTTTTCTATGAATCGACATACTTTAAGCATTGTTGACGCTATTTCCATTTGAATGGGGAAATAGCGTCAATGAGTTTATTTCCAAATTTTTGTTGACTTTATTTCGCTTTTGAAAAGGTAATAATGTTAATTGACTTTATTTCGCACCAGGGTGGGAAATAAAGTCAATTGACCTTATTTCCATTGACCTTATTACCTGTCACCCTTGCGTATGCAATTGGCCGTTCCGTGTTGTTGTGTAATCGGTGGGAAAGCACAGCGCCCAAGCCTGTTTTACTGGCATCCGTTGCTAACATGAGTGGGAGCGATGGATCATATGGCATTAAAACCTGCTGATACCAAAATTTTCTTTATGTGGTTGTACGCCGACTCAGCTGCCCGTGACCAGTGGAATTTCCCTTTTTTGATTATGTCACGCAATGGTCTTTCCAACGTAGCTAAGTTGGGTATGAAATTAGAATAGTAAGTTGCCTTACCTAGGAATAGTTGCAGTTGCTCGATTGTTGTTGGTCGGGATGCATTTAGAAAACTCAGAAAAATCCAAAAGAAGAGACCTAAATGAGACATCTAATTAAAAGGCAACTTAACTGCGCTCGGTTGGGTATAACTAAATGCAAAAATCTTTGCGAATCACATTCATATTGTTATAACTTTTGAACGACCTGATATTTAAATCGGAAAGTTTCCCAAAAACTATCTCAGATATTTGTCTATAATGCTGTATTAAAAAAGAAATTAGATTTGAAAGTTTATAACACACATTTTTAATAAGAATAAAACCGCCCCATTTATTTTTATAAACAAGTTCTAAGAACCGGCATTTTGTTTTTAATAAGTATTAAGAAGTTTTTTAAACTCAAATTCTTTGGAATAGTTTTCAGTTTATTGTGTGAAAATTTCAAATCGATCGATACACAAACGTCTGAGATATAGCGCGTTTAAATAATAATTTTGTAAAAATTTCCTATCACAGTATGATGTTTTAATTCGTTCAAACGAACGGAGTCGACGTGACGCGACGGAGCGTGGCGACTGGTACAGCCGGCTATAAAACGCTTTATAACTCGGAAAAATCAATAAAGTCCCTTTTTTATTAATGATTTATATGTAAAAAGACCTGATCTTTCGATTGAGATGACTTAAAACAATATTTAAAATGACCATAATTGAGAAAAATTACAAATAAAATTTCGTTGCGAATTTTCACCGTGAAAATGGGAAAATTTTGGAAAACGCATAAAACCATCGGATAGCCCGTACAAAAATCTATACAAATCATGGTTTTTGAATTATTTTTCCCATTTTCTGTCTGCTTTTCAGCTATTCGAAAACAAGCTTGTTTTGCACCGCTCAGCGCGCTTGGGACATTTGACGTGAATTGCCACATATGTATATTTACGTGTTCAAAGATATTTGAACATATTGCCGAGGGGCGAAAATATAAATGTGTTATTTTCGAATTGTTAATGAGTGGACTGTATGTGTATATATTTCAAACGTCGTTACTATATTTACTTTTATAACACAGGCAGATATGTATCCATGTTCAAAGATATTTGAACACGGTAATTTACAAAAACAAAACAATGGTGGGAGTTACCGAATATCGAATTAAGACCTTAACGAGTATAGTCTGAATACCCTTAATACTTACTGGGTAAGTTCAAGTTTACTCAAAGCTTGCTTTTTCGCAACTTAACTCGTAGCTTTTTGTCC
Source organism: Rhagoletis zephyria (assembly GCF_001687245.7). Lineage (NCBI taxonomy): Eukaryota > Metazoa > Arthropoda > Insecta > Diptera > Tephritidae > Rhagoletis > Rhagoletis zephyria. The sequence goes on from NW_016157905.1 coordinate 32,537, forward strand.
TACAAATGAGCTTTCCGTGCACTGTAGCAAGGCCTTTATACAGGGTGTCCCAGAAGTAACGTGCCAAACTTTAGGGGAAGGTAGGTGGGGGGTGAGCTCCCTGATAAACAAAAAATTTTCAGGTAAAAGTGTCACCGTTTTTGAAATATTTACATTTTTTCGAATTAAAAAAAAATCTTGCCTTTTCATGTGTTTTCTTTAACTGCAACTACAAACCGGGCAATACTTAGTAAATTTTTTATGTAAAATACTTCCAGATAGTTGCCTCTCCATACTCAAATGCAATGTAGTTAAAATAAATTAAGGAACCATCATAAAATTAGGACTATTTCTGGATTTTTAACTTTTTGATATTTTCTTCCCCAACTTTGACTATTTCGGGTGAAAAAACTGAGCTGTACTGAGCTATAACTTTACATTTCATTATAAAATTGCTCATTTAATAAAGATTTCAGAAAGGTGCCACACTTACTGTTTTGAATAGAAAAAAAAA
>NW_016157905.1:33768-43365 GCF_001687245.7 Rhagoletis zephyria
TTTATTAAATGAGCAATTTTTTTATGTAATGTAAAGTTATAGCTCAGTACATTTTTTTTTCACCCGAGATAGTCAAAGTTGGGGAAGAAAATATCAAAAAGTTAAAAATCCAGAAATAGTCCTAATTTTATGATGGTTCCTTAATATATTTTAACTACATTGCATTTGAGTATGGAGAGGCAACTATCTGGAAGTATTTTACATAAAAAATTTACTAAGTATTGCCCGGTTTGTAGTTGCAGTTAAAGAAAACACATGAAAAGGCAAGATTTTTTTTTAATTCGAAAAAATGTAAATATTTCAAAAACGGTGATACTTTTACCTGAAAATTTTTTTGTTTATCAGTGAGCTCACCCTCCTACCTACCTTCCCCTAAAGTTTGGCACGTTACTTCTGGGACACCCTGTATACCAGCGTTGCTTCGCACCCATGGTAACTCTAGCAGTTTCTTATCGAAAGTTATCATTATCGAACATTCCCGTCCTTCTCTACTACATTCTCCTCTATTTTGCTTTCACCTGCCATTCGCCACAATATTATGGACCGGTTTGCGATTCGTGGGTTTCGTAATAAAACGGACCAGGACGTATTTAAATTTTTTCCACATTTGATAAATGACAATTGCCATAGTATGTATGAAAAATAAATGTATTATACGCGAAACAATAAGTTCTTCTAACATACGCTCTTAACCTAGTCAATTACATCAACAACCTCTTTTTTTTACCTGTACACTCTTGCCACCAGCAGAACTACCCTCCCGGTCACAGGACGTTTCGCCGACCCTTATAAGTTTATAAGGCGAACTTAACACAGTGCGTAGGCAACTGGCTAATCCACCTGGGGTCGTCGGTTCGAATCCCGCTGAAGAGGTCTGGTGAGGAGATGTGGTGATCGCCGAAATAGCTATCACTTCTACCATTTTTAAATTATTGTTAATTTTTCGACAATAGTTTTCATAAAAAAAACGGCCTCAAGCTCAATAAAATTGTTGAATATAGTTATAAAGCCAAATATAACAAACAAACAAATAACTTAAGGACGAGCACATCTAAGATTTAAACATACTAAAAATAGAATTAACAACGAAAACCAATAAAACCAACGACCACATGGTCAAGTGTGAATTGCAGAGGAATAGCTGCGCTTGATTGTAGTTGTAACTAAAGCGAACTTAGCACAGTGCGTAGGCAACTGGCTGAGTCAGCTGATAGGCTGCCAGTTCCAGCAGCTTTGTTGTTTTTCAGCCGCGTGATTGCTATTCGTACCTCGTCCATGTCAGGCGGAGGATCATCGACTGGGGGCTCGGGTTCTTCTTCTCCACAACTTTCGGTGCTGCTACCATTCAGTAGCGTGGAAAAGTGTTCTCTCCATAATTTAAGTACGTTCAGAACATCGGTAACTAGGTCGCCAATGTTGTTCTTACAGGAGTACGCCATGGTCTTGAAACCTTCCGTAAGTTGCCTAACTCTCTGGTAAAATTTTCGGGCATTCTTCCTGTCGGAAATAATTTCAAGCTTTTCACACTCACGTATTTCGGCCTCTCTCTTCTTATTGCGGCAAATACGTCTCGCTTCCCTCTTCAGATCCCTATAGCGGTCCCAATAGCGCGCGTTGCGACCGATCGCAGCATGGCCCTGTAGTCGGCATCTTTTTTCTCTGCAGCTTCCTGACACTCCTTAGCGTACCAGTTGTACTTTCGGGCTCGCTGAAATCCGACTACTTCTTCGGCGGCGGTACTAGATGAGCGGGAAATGTGGTTCCACTGCTGTTGTTGCTGTTGTTGTAGCGGCTACAATAACCCCGCCCAGGACGGTTGGTATCTCAGTCGTTGTCGTCAAGTACCACTAGGCAGCCCTTCTTCTGCGAATGCCGTTCAGGGCCAGTCGGTAAGCTGACGGATTCAGAGGTTGCTTGAGGAACCTCTGGAATTCGTCCGTCAGTTCATATAGATGCCTCCTGACGTGCCTAGGCGAGGGCTCCTCTGCAAGCAGCTGTCTGTTTGGGTGGCCACTTCTGTGGCTCCCGATCAGGAACTGCTTGCAGAGCATTATATTGTGCTCCTTTACAGGGAGCATTTGCGCCTCGCCGTGCAGGTGGTGTTCAGGCGACATCAGGAGGCATCCTGTCGCTGTCCTGAGTGCGGTGTTCTGTACAGTCTGTAGCTTCGTCCAGTGCGTCCTACTAGTCCCCGGCGACTACACTGGCGCTGCGTAGTTTAAAACCGGCCGGCTTTTANGTAGCGTGGAAAAGTGTTCTCTCCATAATTTAAGTACGTTCAGAACATCGGTAACTAGGTCGCCAATGTTGTTCTTACAGGAGTACGCCATGGTCTTGAAACCTTCCGTAAGTTGCCTAACTCTCTGGTAAAATTTTCGGGCATTCTTCCTGTCGGAAATAATTTCAAGCTTTTCACACTCACGTATTTCGGCCTCTCTCTTCTTATTGCGGCAAATACGTCTCGCTTCCCTCTTCAGATCCCTATAGCGGTCCCAATAGCGCGCGTTGCGACCGATCGCAGCATGGCCCTGTAGTCGGCATCTTTTTTCTCTGCAGCTTCCTGACACTCCTTAGCGTACCAGTTGTACTTTCGGGCTCGCTGAAATCCGACTACTTCTTCGGCGGCGGTACTAGATGAGCGGGAAATGTGGTTCCACTGCTGTTGTTGCTGTTGTTGTAGCGGCTACAATAACCCCGCCCAGGACGGTTGGTATCTCAGTCGTTGTCGTCAAGTACCACTAGGCAGCCCTTCTTCTGCGAATGCCGTTCAGGGCCAGTCGGTAAGCTGACGGATTCAGAGGTTGCTTGAGGAACCTCTGGAATTCGTCCGTCAGTTCATATAGATGCCTCCTGACGTGCCTAGGCGAGGGCTCCTCTGCAAGCAGCTGTCTGTTTGGGTGGCCACTTCTGTGGCTCCCGATCAGGAACTGCTTGCAGAGCATTATGTTGTGCTCCTTAACTGGGAGCATTTGCGCCTCGCCGTGCAAGTGGTGTTCTGGCGACATCAGGAGGCATCCCGTCGCTGTCCTAAGTGCCGTATTTTGTACCGTCTGTAGCTTCGTCCACTGCGTCCTACTAGTCCCTGGCGACCACACTGGCGCTGCGTAGTTCAAAACCGGCCGGCCTATTGCCTTGTATGTTGCCAGCAACGTTTCTTTGTCTTTGCCCCAAGTACTGCCGGCTAGCGACTTGAGGACCTTGTTGCGGCTCTGTACTTTATTGACAATAGCGGTTGAGTGCGCAGAGAAGGAGAGCAGGCTGTCGAATGTTACTCCGAGTATTTTGGGGTTATTCACCGTCGGAATTGGTGTGTCATCGACGTGAATCCCCAGCGGTAGCCTGACCTCCTTCGTCCAGGTTGTGAACAGGGTCGCGGAGGATTTCGTAGGGGAGAGGGCTAGACACTTTGCAGTGAAGAAGCGAGAAAGTTCGGAGAGATACCCGTTTACTTTCGAACATAGGTCATCAATTCCATTCCCAGTAGCCATGATCGAGCAATCGTCGGCGCAAGAGACAATCGAGACTACCTCTGGTGGTTGAGCGATCTTTGAAATGTAAAAGTTAAACAGTAGCGGGGAAAGGACACCACCCTGTTTTATTTTTCTAAGTTTACTCGTTTTGTCTCTAAATATTACCGACGGGTGTCGACCACCCAGATAATTTGCCGACCACTGTTTGAGACTCTGTGGGAGAGAGAAGGCCTCTATATCTTCTAGTAGCGTGGAATGGCGGGCAGTGTCAAACGCCTTTGACAAGTCCAACGCTACTAGAATCGTTCTCTCACAGGGACGGTTTCGGTTAAGGCCACGAGTTATCTGAGTGTTTATGGCGTTAAGTGCTGTTGTTGTACTGTGCTCTTTACGGAAACCATGCTGATGCTTCGCTGGGGTCAAGTGATTTGTGAAATACGGGAGTAGCAAGGCCTCGAGTGTCTTCGCTACCGGGGAAAGGAGTGTTATCGGACGATAAGAATTTCCTGTGTTGGCAGGTTTCCCCGGTTTGAGCAGTGGGACCACTCTCCCACCTTCCAGATGTCTGGGATGATGAGAGTGGCCATAGACAAATGGAGGACCTCCGTTAAGTAAACTACCCCCGCAGGACCCAAATTTTTGAGCATCAGCATGCATATTCCGCCGGGACAAATGGCTTTGGAGGCTTTCGTCTTCCCGATGGCCACCTGAACTTCACCGCAAGTTAAAGCAAGGGGGGCACAGGTTGTTGGCAGTTTGTGCAGCCTTCTGGTCACTGGACGCTTGGCTTTGTCCACAGGAGGATGCAGTATGAACTGCCGGCTAAAATTGCTCGCGCATCGCTCCGGGTCCGACGAAACATGGTCGCCGAAGGAAATTTCGACTCTGTCGTCATGCTTCGTCGGATTGGATAGTTACCTCACGGTTGACCAAAGCTTGCTAACACCAGAGGTGAAGTTACAGGTCTTCAGATGCTCCTCCCGCTTCTTCCGCTTATGTACGTTTACTAGTTGCCGAATCTCCGCGTTGAGATCCCTGATACGGGGATCTCCGGGATCGGCCTGACGAAGGCTATCACGCTCATCGGCTAGAACAGCCGCTTCGGCGGGGAAGTTTGGATGTGGGTCCGTTATACATCCTGCCGGTATGAAGCGAGCTGCAGCAGCAGTGACAGCTCTGCGGAACTTACGTTCACCGAGATGAACGTCGGTTGGTGTGCGAAGCGCTGTGAAGGTGTTTTCGGTAAACTCCGTGTAACCTTTCCAATCAGCTTTAGAAAGGTTGATATAGGTCCGGTGTTTGGCGGAGGCAAAGTCGTTTGGTTTATCTATCGAGTAGGTGGTCTTATGCTAAAGTCAGCATAGGTCGCCATGTTATGCTGTTTAATAGACCAGCGCTGACTATGGTGATGTCTGGCGAGCTACTGCAGTTACCCATAATCCTGGTGGGTGCGTCGTCGTTCATTGTGCAGAATGTCGAATCGTCTGGTTCCACTGCTCGCATATGTCGGCTTGTTGAAGAGTGCTCTCTGAGAGCAGGTGTGAGCGTCGAGTAGCGAATGCATTGGCTCTCTGTTGTGATTGCAGCTTGTCGACGTTAAGCTTTCCTTTCATATTTGGGCGCACATTTTTTGCTGCACAGAGGCGGGTGCGTATCTTGGCTGCAACAATATAGTGGTCCGAGTCGATGTTTGCGCCTCGAAGTGTACGTACGTCCAAAATATTAGAAGCATGCCTTCCGTGTATCACAATATGGTCGATTTGGTTTCTCGTTTTTCGATACAGAAACAGCCTCCTAGTATGATGAATCTTTTTATGCTTGAACCTACTACAGTATACTACCATGTATCGGTCCTCGGCGAAATCGGTCAGCCTCAGTCCGTTGTCGGACGTGTCGGCGGAGAGGCTGAATTTTCCGACGGTGGTTCCTTGCCCACCCTGGCATTGAAGTCGCCAAGCACGATTTTGATATAGCGGCGGGGCAGCGTTCGTACGCTCATAGAAGAGATCCTTGGATACCTCATCCTTCTCTTAAAAGTTGTATTTAGCATTAAAATATGTGCTCATAATAGCAGCTATAACAACAACAACAACCGCAATAGCAACATCAACAAAAACCTTTTGGTGTAAGCACTGAGACAAGAAACGTATCAACGAGAGTGCTAAGCAACAACAAAAAGCAATCGCAATTCCGCTGATACAAAGCACCCAAGTGTTGTCCCATAAATACTCGTACCCGTTGAAAATACTTTTGGAAAAGTTTCTAATTTTTTAGCATTGCAATTTAAATAAAACTCGTATTAAGCACTCTTTTTTAACGCCAGCATTTCCTATTTCCAATGCTTTTTTGCTTTTGACTGTTGAAATTTAATTTGAAACCGAATTCGTATTTGAATAACAAAAATCCTTTCATTTAACAAATAAAATTTCTGTGCAAAGCACTTAGCTTATCCCGTACAAAAAGGCATTGTTGGAAACTTATGACTACTAATCAGTACTGATGATGCTCTAATCCAATTTTACCAGTAGCCCATAAATGCTTCATCAGTGGCACGCAGTTCTCAATAGTAAGGCACTAGTGCAATAAAAACTATTCATGGCACTACTGGACAGCACTGATGCTCAGTACTACACTAATCAGTTAGCTAGCAAAAAACTAATCAACCACTAGTAGACCAGCAGTATCTCGTTAGTGCTTGTAAATTTTTAGTATTTCGTAGTATATTGGAATATTTGTTGGTACGGAAAAGGAACATATAGTCTGTATTTAAATTTATTTCAAATAACTCATACATATATTTTCTGGAAAAATACGTACATATTCTAATTTATAATTCCACTTTAATGTTCGGGAATATCTTATATCACGTTAATGACTGCAAAAAGTATATATAGTATGAAATAATTTAAACTACGTCAGTCTCTTTCCGTAGAATTAACGAGCGTACTTATGCAAACCTCCCCATCGGAAATAACAATTTTAATGCATTTTTTGACTCAACGTATCTGGCTGAAACGCAATCAAGTTGTTTGTTGGTCGAAATAACGGTAGAGCGTCATCGGAAGAAATTGATAATTGATTGTCTATGACGATTTCTTTGCCCAGCAATCGCTCGAATATTTTTCCAACAACAATTACGTGTTTGTCAATGTTATTGTGGCTTGTTAACATTTTATTTTTAATATTTTTATTGAGCTTTGTACCACGATTGTTTATTAGGAAAAATTGAAAAAGCAACAAAGTCTAAGCGGTAGAAGTTATAGCACTATTTCGGAGATCACCACATCTCCTCATCAGACTTCCTTTTCTAGATTACGTGAGTTTCATCGACGTTTTCTTTTGTGACAACATATATCCCAATAATTTCAACAAAAGTTCCATCAGCTCTTTTAACCACGCTATTGTTTCTTTTCCATAGTCTGTCGTAGTTGCTGGAATAATATAAACTGTTTCCGTATATGAATGGTTGGTATTTCGCAGCCTTATTTACTACAGGTTTTCCTAAAAACTGTTGAATTACAATTATTATATGCGCGTAATATACATATAGGAGTTGTCAGCACTCGAACTTGCTTGAGCTTGAGGACCAGGTAGTATTTTTCCCACAGTATTTTTGCGCAGATCTCTCTGCGAGCCTAACTACGACTTAACAGACACGATTTTGATTTGCAAAAATTGTATACCGACATTTTTTCCCCTCATGTCTGTATTTTGATTTGTCAGTATTTTAATTTGTCTGTATTTTGATTGTCTGGATTTTGATTTGCCGGTATTTTGATTTGTTTGTATTTTGATTTTTCTGCATTTTTGAATTTTGTCTTTATTTTGATCGGTTACATTCATAATCCGGAAATTCAAAATCCAGACATATCAAAATAAAGACAAAATTCAAAAATGCAGAAAAATCAAAATACAGACAAATCAAAATTTTAGATTGAATATATTTCCATGGTATTGCCAAACTAAACATGAAAGACGCGCGATTTTTCACTCCAAATTTTCAGTATTTCTTAAAATATAATAAAAAAAAAAAATGTCAACCGAGTAGGACGTGTTTTTGCGTGCTCCTAAATAATTGCATTTATCTTCGGAAATACTGAAATTTGCCAAAAGTAGCTGCTTTACCGGTGAACGTGTGTGCTGTGTGTTGTTTCTTTTGCCGATACCTGTGCAATAAATTACATGTCCTGTGTTACCGCCCGCTGTAGCTGATAGCTAAATAAGCAGAATAGCAAAATAGCAACAATGTCGGTAACGCGCAAAAATTCAACAAGTAAACCTGCATCCCCCTCTAAAACTCCTCTCACACCCGCATCAGCTGTATACGACAGAATGGAGAAGAAATTTGAAGAACAGAGAGACGAAATCGTAAAACAGTTGACTGCAGTAATGATGGCATCAGAAGAGAGGGTAATGCAGAAGATTGGTGAGCTGGCTGCTGAAGCGGCAAACTTGAAGCTAACAATAGCAGCAATCGAGAAAAGGGTGACTGCAGTAGAGAACGCGTGCGCTGATGTTCTCACTCTTCGTAGTGAGTTGATTGCTACTCAGGCTCAGCTAAGTACTCTTGAAGGCAGCGCTGTTTCAACAGACCTGATAATCAACGGAATACCTCAAACAGCGGGTGAGTGTTTGCCTGAACTCTTTTCGAAGATTTGCAGTGCGGCTCAGCATAAACCTCCACCTTTGCGTGATGCTTTTCGGCTGCGGAATGCAAAAACTAAAGGACAAAAAAATAGTAGTGTTTGTCCAATTGTTGTTAAGCTGTTCTCTGCGCCTGATCGTAATCAGCTCTTAAAATCTGTTGCTGTGTTCTGCAAGAGTAGAAAGAGATCTCTTGCGCTCTCTGAAATTGAGTTGCCGGGTTACGGTTCTGTCTTTGTGCATGAAAGTCTACCAAAAAAGCTGCGTGAAGTGATGACATTTGCCTCTGAGCTCAGGCGGAAGAAGCAGTTAGCGTCGGCGTTCTCCTTACGCGGGAAAGTTTTTGTGAGGCTTAAGGCAGGTGAAGAGGCTAAATTGGTGAGCAGCAAAGCTGAAGTGAATGCTCTTATCGGCAGTAGAGCGCAGAAATAGTAGCACTAAGTTTATATATGTTTGTCTGGAAATTTGTTCTTTATGCTATATTTAAGTTATTGGAGTCATTTAGTTATGTATTTTTTTCTTTCTCTTTGCGGCCAATTCTCTTAAGTAGTTATTTGTTTACCTTTTTGTTTCTATGTCTCAGGCTATTTTTCTTGACATATTGTTATTTTCATTTGTTCTCATTTTTCCTTTTTTTCTTGTTTAATTTAACTTATTGCAATCACATCTTTTACATGCATCTGTGTTTCTGTTATGTTTTTCATGTGTTTAATGCCATTTTTAGTTGCTCCTTCAACTGCTCAGTGTGATGGATTTAAAGCCCTCTATGAAATCCGCCTTCAGCATTAATGAAAACCAAAAGGTATTATTAGGTATTTTGTGCAAGCAATATAAAGGTCTTAAAGTAGTGCATTTTAATGCGCGGAGCCTGAGCAGCGAAAAACTGGATTATGTTAGGGATATATTTAGTGAATCGGATATAGATGTCATTTGCGTCTCAGAAACTTGGTTTAATACTGATGTTTCTGATTTTTACTATAGTATACCAAACTACTCTTGTGCAGAATATGGTCAGATGAACGCATGCCCGACGACTGGAATTTAAGTGTGCTCTGCCCAATCCACAAGAAAGGTGACCCCGCCATTCGCGCCAACTACCGCGGGATCAGCCTTCTAAGCATAGGTTACAAGGTCTTATCGAGCGTATTGTGCGAAAGACTGAAGCCCACCGTCAATGAACTGATTGGGCCTTATCAGTGTGGCTTTAGACCTGGCAAATCCACCATAGACCAGGTATTCACAATACGCCAAATCTTGGAAAAGACCCGCGAGAAAAGGATCGACACTCACCACCTATTTGTCGACTTTAAAGCCGCTTTTGACAGCACTAAAAGGAGTTGCCTATACGCCGCTATGTCTGAATTTGGCATCCCCTCAAAACTCATACGGCTGTGTAAAATGACGTTGAGCAATACCACCAGCTCCGTCAGAATTGGAAAAGACCTCTCCGAGATGTTGGAGAAGATAATAAGAGCTGCAGTAC
>NW_016157905.1:52099-69002 GCF_001687245.7 Rhagoletis zephyria
ATCAAATTTGATAAAAGAGCAAGTTTTTGTAGAAACTAAAATTGAAACGGTGCTTAGTGGAGAAAAACAAGCTAAACGGCGACGACTGGAAAACAGAACATTTAAAACAATTGTTATGGAAAGGTAAAACTATGCTCCCAAAGAATACTTAGGCAATATAGCTAAGCATCTCAATTTAATATAAGTAGTTAATGATGGTTTGTAAATACTTACTAATTAAAATTTTTTAAATAAATTCCGGTACACTGAAATTGTTTTGATGAAGAAGGTTAGGGGTGGATTCGGGATTTTTTTAGAAAAGTATTCCCCAGTATTTTTCCCACAGTATTTTTGCGCAGATCTCTCTGCGAGCCTAACTATGACTTAACAGACACGATTTTGATTTGCAAAAATTGTATACTGACATTTTTTCCCCTCATGTCTGTATTTTGATTTGTCAGTATTTTGATTTGTCTGTATTTTGATTTGTCGGTATTTTGATTTGTCTGGATTTTGATTTGCCGGTATTTTGATTTGTCTGTGTTTTGATTTTTCTGCATTTTTGAATTTTATCTTTATTTTGATATCTCTGGATTTTGAATTTCCGGATTATGAATGTAACCGCAAATTTTCGCCTGCGGCGCTTTCTTTAACAAAAAAAAGAAACAATATTTAAATATATACTGAAAATTTCCCCCACTTTTTTAAATAGGAAACATTCTAAAAAAATTAATATTATTTTAATTTGTGGTCTGCATTTTGATTTGTCTGTGTTTTTATTTGTCTGTATTTTGATTTGTCTGTATTTTGATTTGTCTGGATTTTGATTTGTCTGTATTTTGGTTTGTCTGTATTTTGATTTGTCTGGATTTTGATTTGTCTGTATTTTGACTGTCCGCATTTTGAATTTCTGGATTTTGCTTTTTGGATTATGTTATACACCCATTTTGATATGTCTGGGATTTGAATTTCCCGATTGTGAATGTAACCGATTATGGAGTGCTCCCATATTATGTCTAGTCGTGATCTTCAAAGTCGGGATTATCGAGTGCTCCCTTTTTAATAATTTTTATATTTTGTCGGGATTTCTTGTCTGGATTGTGTCTTGTTGGGATTATGTATGGTCGGGATTTGGTCGTGTCTGGATAATGTCTTTCGGGATTCTGTATTTCGGTATTTTGTATATCGGGATTTCATTATACACCCCCTAATTCCACACATCTCTTGACTCGAATACCATTAGTAATATTATAGTATAGTTTCTTTGCATTTCTGCTGCAATTGGGTTGAGAAAAAATTGTTTCAGCAGTTTGTTCGACCGTTCTTCAGCGCAAATAGAGTTTGCCAATTTGTTCAGGAACAGCATTATTGGCTGATTTTATCAAACTTACTAGTACGCATTATACGTTTCAAACATAAACGCAGAAGTCGCACATAAACTCCCAAATCTACGACATGCATCAGTCATATGCAAAAGTAAATGAGTATCAAATCTACAAAATTCAATTCCATACAGATCTTCAATTTTAACAACAAATTTATCCATTGCAGCCTTTGCTTTGACAAGATCAGCTTCGGAAGTTTATCTTGTAGTAAAATTTGCAAAGAGCTTACTAAAAGAAGCCAATGCTTGAGATATGCCTTCGGCAACACTCTGTCAAAGCAAGCGGGCAAGTAGTACAAGAGAAAATTTCTCTGATCTGTCTAAAAGCGATCTTGGTGGTCTGGTGAGGCTGAGATTTCCTATAATGGACCATTTCCTATATCACCCAAAGTATTACGAATTTTTTAATGAAATTCGCAGGGGGTGTTGAGGAGGTGCTCATTGACCGATATCATCAACATTTTGTGTACAAATGCTAATAGTTTTTAAGTTATTCGTTGTTAAAATTTCCCCACTGCTTCACAATTATTTTTTTATAAACACTGCACTAATCACTTTTCTTTTTATTAATACACCATCTTTCTTCATAAACAAATGGATGCACATCTTTTTTCACTAAATATTTAGCCATTAATGCTTATAAAAGTGTTCTTAAAATATTTTTCTATTCTCAAAGAATAGTAAACACACAATTGTTCAGCGATGGCCGCCATGAATGAGGTGCCATATCGTTGAAAATGTTAATAGTTCTTTTTAGCCAAAAATACTTTGTGATGCATTACGGGATTGAAGGTTAAAAGGAAAATATTAATTTTACGGTCTTATTTATGCACATATATTTAAGAGTTTCTTTTAAATCGGTGATATATATATTAATATTATTGTAAAAATATATTTTAATGTATATAGTGCATTTTGAAATATATAATCGGGCGATTTAAACGAATAAAAAACGTTCTTGAAAATTTTTAATAAAAAATCGCGCGATTTTTTATTACAAATTTTCGCCTGCGGCGCTTTTTTCTAAAAAATCCAATACTTCCATATATCTTGAACATTTTTAATAAAAAATCGCGCGATTTTTTATTACAAATTTTCGCCTGCCGCGCTTTTTTCTAAAAAATCCAATACTTCCAGNTATCTTGAAAATTTTCACCTGCGGCCCTTTTTTTTATCAATTCTTCCATATATAGTGAAAATATCCAATAAAAAAGCTATATCATATATGTACATGTCCACTTTATTATTTACGTTTTCGTTGATTCCCTTTTCAGTACTTTTTTTTACACATTTTTTGTGATGTGTGGCAGCACCGCAATTTCAGTTGACTCGATGTACAAAGGAAAATGTGAGGTTAAATTGCATTTTTTTTTACAACTTTAACAACGAATTACTTAAAAACTATAAGCCTCCGGAGGGGGGGGTTTCAGATTTAGAATCACAAAAAGCCGCTCTAAACCCCCTCATTTTTTTTTTCAAAGCCTGGTCCATTATTGGAAAATTTTCCCAGCATATCTTCCAAGCCTACATCCGTAATACCATGTCGTAAGCAGTATCCAAGTATCAATAGTTGACTTTCCTCGTAGGTCAACGTACTTCCAGGGTACAAATAATTTCTTTCCTAACATGAAGAAAAATCTGAATTTACATATTCAAGAACTTCTTAAACGCAGTAACGCAAAACATCATTCTTTTAAAATAGCGTTTCTTTTGTAGTAGATTAAAAACAATAAAGTAATTGGTACCGGAGCTACACCTTCGTCATTGTTGTACGGGAGTGGTGCTTCTTCGTAACCTTTCTCACTGTATTCACTGCTGTATTCTGCCCAAGCGGATTCATCTACCTCACATTCTTGGCTCAACTGGAAAACAAAAAATGAGAACATTAAAATTGTTGCTCATTTTCGTAAGTGTATACTACCATATAAAAAATGTGTTGAAGACCACTATTAACTTTATATACCGAAGCTGCAGGTTCACCGTCATTGTACAGATTATCGTCGTGATTTGTTTGGAAATGGTTTTGTTCTCTAGGAGATGTTCATGGCTCACATCCATTTCAAAATCATCATTCCTGTTACCGTCACTCTTCATTCATACTTTCTACAACTCCATTTTCGTTTGGCAGTATATTGTTGAACCGAGCATTTTGTGAATGCAGAGTCCGTTGTGGAATCGGTAAATGTACTGTTTATACACGCGACCGCGAAGGGAATAGTGAACATCTATACTGTATGGAAGGAAAAACTCTGTTGGGTAATTCTCTAGTGTAGGGTAACAACCCCTAAAAATCGTCCGGAAAAGTCGGGAGGGGTGCCAAACGACGCGTTTCGGTCCCCCTATTAACATTCCGGAGGGGGAAGGCTAATATTATTAACCATTTAAAAGTTATGAACAAAAAACTTTTGTTAAATTTCGTTGTTTTCTATGGGCAATTACACCGACAAAGATTCACTAAATCACCTGTTCTCACTTTTTAAACACTATTAAAATATATAATTTAACTTATTTATTAAAGAAACACATAGTTTTATCAACCTAAGATAGATTATTTTGTTATTAAAAAGAAGTTGACAATCTTTGCGAACTGAAACGCGAGATTCCAAAATAGCTATAGTGCTGCCACTGTATTAGTATTTCGTAATAATTCACTTTTCCTTATAAGGTGTGTGCACTCTTCAATGCTTTTCGGTATCTTCATTCATTTAATATATATATAAATAATGAAAATTTTTAATAAAAAATCGCGCGATTTTTTATTAAAAATTTTCGCCTGCGGCCCTTTTTTTATAAAAATCAATACTTCGATAAATAATGAAAATTTTTAATAAAAAATCACACTTTTGGCACTCATGACGCTTACTTTTAATTACAGCTAAAATAACTGTAAACCATAAAAGTAGCGCTGCCATGGTATAGCGAAATTTGCTATTATATTTTGGTTAGAATATCTTATTTAGGTGAAAGTAAAAAAGAAGAAGAAGTGTATAGTGTAAACTGAGTATATTAGCGCAAATGAAATGTGAAATAAAGTGGCAGTACCAGCGATTTGAGGTTATAATAATTTTTGCAGGCGCAAAGTTTGTTTACTCTGTTTTATTAACGAAATATATAAACTAAAAGTGAATAAATGATTTGGTTTGCATAAAATAATAACCGGAGACGTTTTAATAGTGTTTTAAAAGTGCAAACTGGTTATTTAGTGCATTTTTGACGTTGCTCATAGAAAACAACGAAATTTAAGAAAAGGTTTTTGTTTATAACTTTTAAATGGTTAATAATATTAACCCTCCCCCTCCAGATTGGTAATAGGGGGCCGAGACGCGTCGTTTGGTACCCCTCCCGATTTTTCCGGACCTTTTTTAGGGGTTGTTACCCTACACTAGAGAATTACCCTCTGTTGAATTGACACTTATGCAAAACACAATCATATTTTCTACCTCAAACATTTTGACATATATTTGGGTTCTTTATTTACTACACAAATTTACTTTATTTGCTTTGTATTATCTTTGCGTATAATTACAATAATAACCAGTTAAATTCTCTTAATTGATAATTACGTCTAGTCGGTTTTGATGTCCAAAGAAAAAAGGGAAGAAGTCGCAAGCACCCAACCGGAAGAAGCAAACGTCATTCCCACGACAGCCGGTTCTACGTACCGGAATGACTCGGGTTTCACCCGACCAAGGGCTGTTGTTTCGGCGATCTAACCCCGTTTAGGTCGGCGAAGTATCTCAGAAGTTGTCCGTCCATAGGGCAACATTCACTACGCATTCTCCTACTCAGGGCTGGCATCGAGTCAAACCCTGGGCCAGAAATATACACCTGCTGTGTATGCCGAAGACGATTACACCACAACTCCACCTCAGTCAAGTGTAATGCCTGCGAGGGGTGGAGTCACCTCAGGGTCTGCTCGGGACTACGGACACACAGACAGTGGACCACGTCGTACGTGGCCCCCTGTTGCTCAAACAGAGCAGCCTCCACGGCAAACCATAGTCCGCCCGTGCAGCCTCACACACTCACACAGCAACCACACACAGTCGCCACAACACAACAACATAATAACACCACAGACCGTACCACAGCCACCACAGACCACATAACACACACAACCGCACCACCACCCACACGCCGCCGCCAACAACTCCTGGTTCCCCCTACAATCTGCACGGTATGTCAGACCAGAATATTCCGTAATGTGACATCAGTCAAGTGCAACACCTGCCTTGGCTGGTGCCACTTTAGGGCATGTTCAGGTCTGCGTACCACGCGAGATTGGACGGGGAATTTCGAGGGCCCGTGTTGTGCTGCTCGGTCGCAGACGTCAATTGCGACGCCCCCCACCACCACCACAGGGCGGCAATCACCTCAGCAGCACACACAGCCAACGGCGGCAAGAACATACACCTCACTCACACCCCACATCACGACACGTCTCCCGAACCACATGAAGCTCCTCCAATTCAACTGTAACGGGCTACAGAGCAAGATTGAGGAGATAACCGTCTTCATGTGTCGGCATGGTATATTAATAGCTGCGGTCCAAGAGACGAAGTTGCACAGCAATTCAACTTTGTTGAATTGTGCCGGGTACAACGTGCACCGTCGAGATCGCGAGCGAGATAATGGTGGTGGCTTAGCGTTCATCACGCACCACACCGTGCAGTATCGTCTTATCGAAGCAGACATCGACCGCAGGGATACCACCCTAGAATGTCAGGGCATTGCTATCCGGTCAGGCGATGTCGAGCTCGAAATATTTAACATATACATACCCCCTGTCACCTGCTGCCCGGCAGGATATCACCCTGATATAGGTGCGCTCCTCAGAGGTGAAAACCGTATGGTAGTAGGTGACTTTAATGCGCACCACGATCTTTGGCACTCAAGCCTGTCAAACGATCGTAGGGGAACAGACTTGGCTGAGCAGATAGACGATTCGACATTCTGCACAATGAACGACGACGCACCCACCAGGATTATGGGTAACTGCAGTAGCTCGCCAGACATCACAATAGTCAGCGCTGGTCTGATAAACAGCATAACGTGGCGACCTATGCTGACTCTAGCATCAGACCATCTACCCATAGTCATCTCGATTGATAAACCAACCGACTTTGCCTCCGCCAAACACCGGACCTATATCAACTTTTCCAAAGCTGATTGGAAAGGTTACGCGGAGTTTACTGAAAACACCTTCGCAGCGCTCCCCACACCAACCGACGTCCATCTCGGTGAACGTAAGTTCCGCAGGGCTATCACTGCTGCTGCAGCTCGCTTCATACCGGCAGGATGTATATCGGACCCACGTCCAAACTTCCCTGCCGAAGCGGCTGTTCTAGCTGATGAGCGTGATAGCCTTCGTCAGGCCGATCCCGGAGATCCCCGTATCAGGGATCTCAACGCGGAGATTCGGCAACTTGTAAACGTACATAAGCGGAAGAAGTGGGAGGAGCATCTGAAGACTTGTAACTTCACCTCTGGTGTGAGCAAGCTTTGGTCAACCGTGAGGTCATTGTCCAATCCGACGAAGCACGACGACAGAGTCGAAATTTCCTTCGGCGACCATGCTTCGTCGGACCCGGAGCGATGCGCGAGCTATTTTAGCCGGCAGTTCATACTGCATCCTCCGGTGGACAAAGCCAAGCGTCGAGTGACCAGAAGGCTGCACAAACTGCCAACAACTTGTGCCCCCCTTGCTTTCACTTGCGGTGAAGTTCAGGTGGCCATCGGGAAGGCGAAAGCCTCCAAAGCCATGGGTCCCGACGGAATATGCATGCTGATGCTGAAAAATTTGGGTCCTGCGGGGGTAGCGTACCTAACGGAGGTCCTCAACTTGTCAATGGCCACTCTCATCATCCCAGACATCTGGAAGGTGGGGAGAGTGGTCCCACTGCTCAAACCGGGGAAACCTGCCAACAAAGGAGATTCGTATCGTCCGATAACACTCCTTTCCCCGGTAGCGAAGACACTCGAGGCCTTGCTACTCCCGTACTTCACAAACCACCTGACCCCAGCGAAGCATCAGCATGGTTTCCGTAAAGTGCACAGTACAACAACAGCACTTAACGCCATAAACACTCAGATAACTCGTGGCCTTAACCGTAACCGTCCCTGTGAGAGAACGATTCTAGTAGCGTTGGACTTGTCAAAGGCGTTTGACACCGTCTGCCATTCCACGCTACTAGAAGATATAGAGGCCTCCTCTCTCCCACAGAGGCTCAAACGGTGGTCGGCAAATTATCTGAGTGGTCGACACTCGTCGGTAATGTTTAGAGACAAATCGAGTAAACTTAGAAAAATAAAACAGGGGGTTCCACAGGGTGGTGTCCTTTCCCCGCTACTGTTTAACTTTTACATTTCAAAGCTCCCTCAACCACCAGAGGGAGTCTCGATTGTCTCTTATGCCGACGATTGCTCGATCATGGCGACTGGGAATGGAATTGATGACCTGTGTTCGAAAGTAAACGGCTATCTCTCCGAACTTTCTCGCTTCTTCACTGCAAAGTGTCTAGCCCTCTCCCCTACGAAATCCTCCGCGACCCTGTTCACAACCTGGACGAAGGAGGTCAGGCTACCGCTGGGGATTCACGTCGATGACACACCAATTCCGACGGTGAATAACCCCAAAATACTCGGAGTAACATTCGACAGCCTGCTCTCCTTCTCTGCGCACTCAACCGCTATTGTCAATAAAGTACAGAGCTGAAACAAGGTCCANGGAGTAACATTCGACAGCCTGCTCTCCTTCTCTGCGCACTCAACCGCTATTGTCAATAAAGTACAGAGCCGCAACAAGGTCCTCAAGTCGCTAGCCGGCAGTACTTGGGGCAAAGACAAAGAAACGTTGCTGGCAACATACAAGGCAATAGGCCGGCCGGTTTTGAACTACGCAGCGCCAGTGTGGTCGCCAGGGACTAGTAGGACGCAGTGGACGATGCTACAGACTGTACAGAACACCGCACTCAGGACAGCGACAGGATGCCTCTTGATGTCGCCAGAACACCACCTGCACGGCGAGGCGCAAATGCTCCCTGTAAAGGAGCATAATATAATGCTCTGCAAGCAGTTCCTGATCGGGAGCCACAGAAGTGGCCACCCAAACAGACAGCTGCTTGCAGAGGAGCCCTCGCCTAGGCACGTCAGGAGGCATCTATATGAACTGACAGACGAAGTCCAGAGCTTCATCAAGCAACCTCTGTACCCGACAGCTTACCGACAGGCCCTGAACGGCATTCACAGTGACTCAGTCTCGAGTTATGTAGACTCTAGACCTGTGAATGCCGTTCTAGGCATACCACCCCCGGACATAGATGAGACGGAGCTTCATCTGCCTCGGGAGACACGCACAACACTCGCTAAACTTCGCTCCGGCTACTGCAGCAGGTTGAACTCCTACTTGAGTAGGTTGAATGAGGATGTGCCGAATGAGTGTCCGGCATGCGGAGAGACCCCACATGACTCGAAACATCTCTTCGCATGCCCGGAAAACCCGACAACCCTAACGGCCTTGTCCCTGTGGACAAACCCCACAGAAGCTGCACGCTTCCTTGGGTTGCCGTTAGTGGAACTTGACGACAACGACTGAGATACCAACCGTCCTGGGCGGGGTTGTTGTAGCCGCTACAACAACAAGCAAACGTCAACTCAAAAGAAAATGAGATGACCCTTTCTGTGCACATGAAAATGCTGCCAGTATGAACGTTTTATATTTCGGAGTGGCTACAATACTCTCCTTCTAGTAAAGTTCATAATCTTTCCGGTTTCTGGGTGGATGAACTTGTCGACCAGATCGCGTAGATTCCGTAGATTCCGGTACCGGTTGAGGTGTGCCATAAGTTTCGGCGGCTTGGTTACTGCTAATAGTATAGGCTGCTTTTAAACGATCGATCGACACGTTGGTCTTCCTCCCATCCAAAAGGATTTCATAAAATTTACGGTTTCTATTCCAAGATGCGGTACGGGCCATCATATGGTTTGCTCAGCGACGGTTTTATTGAGTCATTTCGAATGAAAACATGTGTACATTTGGTGAGTTCTTGAGGAACAAATACGCTCTTATTCGAGTGCCAAGTGGTGGGTTGAGGACGTATATTCTTCATAGCTTCTCGTAATTGATTCACTACCTCAGTCTCCGTGCGCAAATCTCTATTCTCACCAAAAAATTCTGCTGGTAACCGAAGAGTCTTTCCGTAAACTAGTTCTGAGGCTGTTGCTTGCAGATCAGTTTTATAAACTGTTCGCAGTCCAAGCAGTATGATTGGTAAGTGATCGACCCAATGGCCAGTGTCTTTGCACAGGATGGCTGCTTTCAATGTACGGTGCCAACGCTCTATGAGTCCGTTGGACTGTGGATGATACGAGGTTGTTCTCAGGTGATCAATACCTAAGACGCGGGTTAACTCAGTGAAGATGGTGCTCAAAAATTGAGAACCTCTGTCTGAGGTGATATAAGTAGGAACGCCGAATCGTGCGATCCAATGGGAAACCAAGGCATCTACAATTGTTGGTGCTGTCATATCTGGGATCGGAATGGCTTCTGGTTATCGCGTGAACCTGTCAATAATAGTGAGACAGTATATCTGTCCTTTACACGGCGGAAAGGGCCCGACGAGGTCAATATTTATATGCGTAAAGCGTTTATCAGGCAATGTGTAAGGCTGCAATGGCGAACGAGTGTGCCGGTTGATCTTAGCGCGCTGGCAATCGAGACATGCTCGGGCGAATCGAATGCAGTCTCTTTGCATGAACGGCCACACGAAACTCTCCGCTACTTGTTTGGCAGTTGAGTGCGTACCGGGGTGAGCCAGATTATGCACAGACGCCATTACTCTCTTTCGGAATGCCTTAGTTACGAATGGTCGAACAGTTTCCTTGGAGTTATCGCAATAGAGTTGTTTGTTTGTTCCTGGTATCGAATACAACTTGAGAGCCTATGATATTTTACCGGAATTGCTGCTTTGAAGAATTTCACGAAGTTCTTCATCGCTTCTTTGGTCGTTGGCTAAGGCGTTGAAGTCAACAGTCGGCGACAATTGAATTGATCCGATGCGTGACAATAGGTCAGCCGTAACATTGGACTGATGTGCTAAGCCTGATGCGTGAACTAATTGGCGTTTACATTCCTCGAATGCTTTTATGGCTTTGGGATTCCACTCGATCTTTGAATTATCGTTCTTTTTATTTCCCGGCGTATGTAAGTGCGAACAGATGCCTTTGTGCATCGATTGCTTTTGGGATGAATCTTCGATAAAAATTTATCATCGCCAAAAATCTTTTCAACTCTTTCACCGTATTCGGCAATTTGAATGTTTCGATTGCTGCCACACGCTCTTTAATTGGATGAATTCCATTTTTTGTAATCTCATGGCCGAGAAAAGTTAATTTACTTTTCGCGAATTCGCATTTCGGAACATTAATTTTGAGGTTGTTTGCACGTAGCCTATCGAACAATATTCGTAAGTGTTGATTATGCTCATCTACGTCGCGAGATGCAATGCAGATATCGTCTACATAGGCGAATACGAAGTCGAGGCCACGGACAACCTGGTGAATTAAACGTTGAAATGTTTGAGCTGCATTTCGTAGGCCGAAAGTCATGAAAGGAAATTCAAAAAGTCCAAAAGGTGTCGTTACTGCTGTCTTCTGAATATCATCTGGGTGTACGGCGACCTGATGGAACGCTCTCTGTAGGTCGATCTTTGAAAAAACTGATTTACCGTAGAGAATAGAAGTAAAGTCTTGTAGAAAGGGAAGTGGGTATCTGTCTGGGACAGTGACAGCGTTTAGAGCGCGGTAGTCTCCACAAAGCTTCCATTTCCCATTTGCTTTCGGAACCAAATGTATTGGACTAGCCCAGCAACTCGATGACGGTCGGCATATACCCAGACGTAGGAGTTCATCTATTTCCTTTCTTGCCGCTTGTAGCTTTTCAGGTGACAGCCTTCTTGGGCGTGAGAAAACTGGCTGACCGTATGTATCGATACGATGCAGAATAGATGTTTCAGTGGGGCTGCCTGGTTGTTGTGGCGTGGTGATGTCGATGTACTTGCTTAAAATACTAGGTAGTGGCAAGGAGCTATCGCATGTTTTAATTAACGTACCTGGTGTATTTGAGTATTCACAATTTGCGTAAATACTTGTTGAATTGTCTATAAAATTGCTTTATGAAACCAGCACCCAATATGCAAGTGTTTACGTCAGCTATGAGGAACTTCCACGAGAATTGTCGCCGTAGACCCAGGTTGAGCGTAAGCATTGTTTCGCCGTGTACTTTTATGCTTGTTCCATTAGCAGCAAAAAGTTGCATTCTGGTCGGATTAATGGTTGAGAACTTGAAAGATTTCGGTATTACCGAAACGTCGGCTCCGGTGTCGATTAAAAATTTAGTATTGTTGCGAGTGTCCGCGATTTTGAGGCGGTTGATTGAAGCCGTTTTTGCGTACTTGCGGATTTTAGTAGCAGCTTCAACGTGCTGCGTGTGTCATTGCTTGTTGGGAGCCTGTGCAACACAGCAAGGTTTTCGACAGCTTCGAGCGTCCTTACCAAAGGTAAGATGGTACCAGCACATCTCTCCACCCATGTTTGAACGGACGGATTCACGCGGACGATTTCGGCCGCGGTTTCGTGGTGATTCACGGTCGGCTGTATAGTGATTCAGTCTTTGAGATAATTGCGCGATTTCCTTCTGTAAGGTTTCTAGTGCCGATACGGTTTCGCTGTTGTTTCTTTCACTAGTTAGTGCTCGAACGTTGGAGTCCGGATAAAATGTATCGCCGAGGTTGAGCGATCAGCGATTTTTACTTTTCTTAGTATTTTTTGCTCTGACGCTATGATTGCAGCTCGTGCCTGGGCAGGGAGTCGAGCTGTCCAGAGATCTATTAAAATATTTTCACTTAAGGATTGTCCAGCAACTCGTTTCATATTGCTGAACAATTTGCTAGGCTTTAAGTCGCCGAGTGGCATCTCGGAGATGACTTTTTGCAAGTGGCGCTGCTGACTTTCTGCAAAATGCTTAATAGGTTTCTCCTTAACATATTCATACTTATTTTGTGTCGGTAATTCACTAATAATGCTTTGCAGCTCTGACAATTTAGCAGGTGGTACTTGCGCCATTACTATGTTGCATTTTTTTGAGTCAGCTATAATCCCTGATGCCGCAAACCAGAACTCTAGTGACATGAAATAGGATTCAATGTGAGTATCAGCCATACTCGGTGGGCTAATTTTAGGAATCGCAAAAGTTGCCTCCATGTGCAAGCCAGCGTTAACTACGTCCGTATTAATGGCTGCATTGTTCTGGTCGCGATTGGCAGAATCGTCGTCAGTGCCCATCATCCTTTTTTCGGGGTCACCAAATTTGGGTTCTTTATTTACTACACAAATTTACTTTATTTGCTTTGTATTATCTTTGAGTATAATTACAATAATAACCAGTTAAATTCTCTTAATTGATAATTACCTCTAGTCGGTTTTGATGTCCAAAGAAAAAAGGGAAGAAGTCGCAAGCACCCAACCGGAAGAAGCAAACGTCACCTCAAAAGAAAATGAGATGACCCTTTCTGTGCACATGAAAATGCTGCCAGTATGAATTCGGAGTGGCCACATATATATATATATATATTCCAACTAAGCACTGAACCAGTATCCTTATAATACACTCTTTGATAATCACGCACTTAATAAATTGCTTTACGACCGTTTTGTTTACTGAGAAAATATACGACAATTATGCATATGCGTCAGCTGTTCAGTGCAGTCCGGCAATTGATAGAGTTGCACATCTATCGACAGTACCGACTATCGATATTTGATAGTTCTCATGTACAACATCGATGTGTCAATATTATCGTCCAAGTGTTTTTTCTGCTAAGGGCCGGTTGCTCAAAGCCTGGTTGACACTAATCGCAAATTAAACATCGCTATCGACGTTACCGACACCGTGTTATGTGCATAGAGTCGAAAACGATGTTAACCGATGATTAGTGTCAACCAGGCTTTGAGCAACTGGCCCTAAATAAAGCATTTACATCATTGGTGCACACGGGAGTCACACGGAGCCACTCGGCTTTCACGTACAAATCGTGTGTACGAAGCTATTTCTTTGGTAGCGTCCATTTTTGTTTACTTCACATTTTTCATTTCACCTATTCTTCGCAAAAATAATCGAGGAAACTATGTTGGACACTTATGTATGTAAACGTACTTTTTTTAACGAAGTATATTTAACAGTTTTGTTATTTCCCTCACACTTACTTATTGAATAGCGAACGACGAAATTGGTCGTGTCCGTGGTTACGTACAGCACCATATTGCTTTTTAATTGATACCTAAATCAGATATTGGCCCCTATTATGAGTTGCATTCGAACTTCGACTGTGGTCGAAAGGGCTGATCGAACGAATTTTCATTTGGTGTTATGGCGCTCATTCGATGAAGAATAAGCGCTATTGTGAATTTCCCTCGTTTAGGTTGTTCACAATAGTATATTTTTCACCGCTGAGAAGCTTTGTTTACAGATCGAGCAAACTAAATAGTGTGCTTATACATATGTACATATGTAAATTTGTGCAAATGAAAATGAAATAAAAAAGAAAGCGAGTTTATAAAAGCGTGGTAAAAAAAATTTTAATTAGCACAACGGAGTTCTGGTTGAATGATTCGTCAGAGGATGAGGGCTTAAAAAACTGGCCAGGAGCAGAAAACGTGAGAGTTTAAGTGCAGTCTTTCGAATATATTTTCGTATACAATATATTTAAGAAATTTTTTGATCCAAATCTATTTAAAATATATTAAACTATAAACAGCCCCATGATTTTGTTTTCAGAGATCGTGCCAACAGCGTATAGGGATTTTCTTTCATATGTAAAACCAGACTTTCGAGCTTGTGTTTACTATTCACGGCGTTAGAACTGTTTGAAATTAATACCAATTGTTTGAAATTAGTGTCTAGCCGCCAAAAAGTAAGAAAACAAATGCCAGCGAAGATCGAAAATCGAATGCAACTCATAATAGGGGCCATTATTTATTGTCTTAATATGTCGATAGTTTTGTTTGAAAACGCAATGCACGATATATCGATAGTACCGTCCATAATTATTAATCTTTAGTGCACGTGTTATAATTAAAATAATAGTGGTATTCATCTAAACCGATAACTTTATCAAGCAGATAATCTTATAAGTTTATGCACTCTGTTACATGAACGACCCACACTCTCTTTTCGTTTACACATGCGACAATAGTCGTGTTTTCTTTGGTTATAAAGCGCAGTGTCACTAACTTTATACTACTAGCACGGGGATAAAGAAATTATAGAAACTACCTCACTAAATTGGAAAAAATTATATTTACGAGATATCTATTTAAATAAATGTACATATAACATAAAGGCTATTTATTTGAAGCAAGTTATAAGAAACAATGGCAGAATGTCTGTTTGTGTATGAATTCATTTGTCACGGCTACCAAACTTTGCGAATTATCAGTGAAACAAAACAAACAGACGTAATTGAACCAGATCTCTATCAGGATCATATCGTTGTTGAATTTGCGTGCAAAATTTGTATGCGGATCCCGATTATTGCCTAAGAAAACATAGCTAGAGTTGCGACAGAGTTGCATTGTCTTCAGTTTATCAAGTTTATTCAGTAAAATCGCTGGATAAATTTATCAGAAATGTGTAAACGAGTTTCCATACAAATTTTGACAGTTCATTTATAAGGTTTACACAATTATAAGTTTATACGGTTTATAATGCATTTATAAGGTTTGATGAATACCCTTAATATTGTTATTGAATCGCGGTTTAAGAAGTGATGAGTACGAGTATGCTTCACGAAGGAAAAAAGAAGGAATTACACGACGAATGCATTCTAGTGCAATTAGTAAATCAGGGCATGATTGTCGAAGTTGAATACCGCGAGTGGATTGTTCAGGGGATGGCGGAGAAAACTGAAGATCTGATCAACAGCGAGAAAATCGTTAGTGCAAAATGGCCGAAAAGCATCAAGATAACAGAACCGAGTGATATGAGGCGAAAAATACAAAACGCGGAAGTGGAATTGAGGCCGGTTCGCATTCTCGGTGTTGGATGTAATAAATTTTTTTGTTATTAAACGTGCGATATATTCATACACATATGTAGGTATGTATGTACTACGTTTATACTATGAACTATATTTTTATAAACAATGACCGAAAAAATTTAGCATTTTTTGAAAATGTACCAGTGATTTTTTTAAATAACTCAATGCCTGGAACAGTCCTGCGCTCGGGTCTGCTGGTTGGAATCATAAATTACGAATCATTTAGAAATTGCTACATATTACTATGTTCTCTGCAGGTATCGGAAAAGGTTAGCAACGATGTAAATTCAAATGAAATTGACGTCGGTAAAGATTCGTAATTATAGATAAGGTAATATATTATTATGATTTATGCGGTTTCCTTTTTTAACTTTTCTGTCGTATGCGATATTTTTTTTTATTTTGCAGACAAATTTACAAGGGGATTGCGATCAGCTTCCTCCTTGTCCACCTTACGACTCATCCAAGCTTGCCAGGTGCAATCCCAAAAAGAGCGATGGCAAGTTTGTGAACGAAGTTCTAGACGTACTCTTTACAAAAGAAGAATTAAGAACTAGCACATGGACTGGGGCAACTGCAAATCTGCACAAATCAAAAAATTTTGATCCCAAAAACGAAATTAACAAACCAAATATTGCCATTGCATTCGAAAACGAATACTATAGATATTGAATTTTCAGATCAAGTGGTCAAGAAGTTGGAAATGAATTACGAATCTGCAGTGGACTTCGTAAAAAAAATGTCAGCAAAAATGCAACAATGCTGTGCCACGAGACCGGAGCGACAAAAAAAAAACAAGGGGAAGAAAATGAAAACTGTGAAGAACCTAAGAAAAAGTTCAAAAAGAAAAATGAAAATCAAATTTGAAAAAGTGAAGCTTCTAAACTCTGTAAACTTTGGGAATTACTCGCAATTATACATTTTTGCTACTAATAAAACGAATTCTATTATTTATTTTTGGCACTAATGAACACTAATGACACTAAGGAGCACTGATAACACTGCTGATAACTAATCGCACTGATGATAACTGATAGCGAAAAAACTTATGGCAACAATCAATAGTGTCCCATTAGTTTACCGTCATAAGTTTTCAACAGTGCTTTTTCGTACGGGTAATGTCAAATAAAGGCACTGCCCTTCCATGCCTCTTACCCTCACCCTCACCCTCACCCTCATCCTTCATCATGAGCCCCAGTGTCCTTCACTGCAAGCACAATCCCCAGTGTGCTTTATTTGCACCAGTACACTCCACCCTCATTATTTGTGTGCATTCAATTTCTAAGCGTATTAATTAAGCATGAATGTGTATGCGAGCGTGCATGGGTGTGTATTATTAGGCAAACCCTGCAAAAATCGTTGGACCATGTAGTCTATTTGTGGTATATTGGAGTACTTACAAAAGTGCTCCTCTGTCATGCTGTAGCGGACCAACTCGTGTCTCTGC
>NW_016157905.1:72693-85917 GCF_001687245.7 Rhagoletis zephyria
CATTGGAGTATGTTAGGAGTAGTTTTGTGCTACTCTGATGTAATGCAGAGATGGAGTATATGGTCCTGCCCTAGGACATCGCAATGTTAATTGGACCATATTTTTTATTTGAATTGTGGTTAATTTTGGAGTACTCCTTGGTCCTTCGGGAGTACTCTTTACTTGCATGCATGGAGTAGTCGCGATTTTTGCAGGGAACTACTCGTTTTGTGTAAATTGAACCTGAACTAAGTGCTAAGAGTTTCTTAAAAACATTAGTAAAACACCAGTGACTGCGTACAAATAACCGTTCGTCCGTCAGTTCAGTAGCAGCTGCAACCTACAAAGCGAGATCCACGTTTGCCAGCTCCGATTAGTGACGCAAACGGTGCATCAATAATTTTGAAACATCGATAATATCGGTTCAAAATTCGATGTTGCCAATTCCCAGTTTCAGCGATGTTTTAACATCGACTTTAGTGTGACTGAGACTTGAATTTAACTTACCCATTATGCTCCTAAAATTTTTCGACTGACCAATCAATTTTATTACTTATTCTTTTGGGAAAATTTCAGAAATTCCGAGTGCACTCTTATCTTTGGACATTAAAAATGCTTACTTAATCAATATGTAAAAAGGACCGGGTTCCCTATGAACGTTCAACGAAATTGGGCCTTGGAACTTAAGGCTCAGCAAACTCACGACGACATGCATTTTTATTATATTTATAGGAAGGGTTAAGGAATGGTAAATAAATACAAGGAAATACATCCCTATGTAAGTATTTTTCTAATTTAATTACAGAGAGTTGGAATTGAACAGTATTAAACTTTCCGTTTTCCTAGCTCCGATGGCAATATACATATGTATATGAGTCCATACAATACCTATGGAAACCAAATGATTAGTTGTACGGAAAACACATTTGATAATCAGCAGCTAGTAGAACCACAAATAGAGTTAGAAGATACCAACAAAATATATGTAAATACGAGTTCGCATAGTGATATAATAAATGTAGAAAGCAATAAGGATGAAAATGTAACCCCCCAATATTATAGCAGCTATTTAATAGATCACCACATCTCCTCAACACACTTCTTTTTTCTAGACTTTCAGCAGGGATCGAACCCGCGTAATCGATGTGTAAAGTCAGAAGCGCTAACCACTAAGTTTGGGATGAGCATGCCCTAAAAACTATGCAATGAATCTATTTCATGTATGGAATTAACAATAACAACCACGTTGTCAAGCTTTAATAGCGGCGAATCAGCTGCACTTGATAGTAGTAGGTTGAATAAGGAAATGGATTAGCAACAAAAGCTTACGGGGTGCGCATAGCTCAGTGGTTAATGAGGAGATGTGGTGATCTCGGAAATAGCTGCTATAACTTCTA
The DNA here is from genome assembly GCF_001687245.7 of Rhagoletis zephyria. Lineage (NCBI taxonomy): Eukaryota > Metazoa > Arthropoda > Insecta > Diptera > Tephritidae > Rhagoletis > Rhagoletis zephyria. Next base: position 74,070 of record NW_016157905.1, read on the forward strand.
CCGCTTAAGCATTGATGTTTTTTCCATTTTTCCTAACAAACAAATCGTGTTACAAAGCTCAATAACACTATTGAAAACATTTTTTTTTGGTTGAGCATTTATTGACGTAATGTTGATTTACATTTTCCATAATTTTAATAAAAACAACGAATAAATATAAGTGCTGAAAAACTTTTAAAATCAGAGTTAGGTACATATATTTCGAATTCGAACCTATGGCACTTTAACACTTATGTATTTGTATGCACATATTTATATAAACTAGACAATGAACTAAAAATACTTTACAAACTGTTAAGATCTGCAATTTCAGATAATTGAATTGATCATACAACCTCGGGTTACGAATTTTTTTTTGCAAACTTTTCTGAAAAGTTTTATTTCCTGCTCTCCTTAAAGATAAAATTAGTAAGCTAAAAAAAATCCGCGCGATATAGGGATGTCAGTGGCAAAAAAACATCGATGTTTTTCCTCGCATCGCCCCATCGAACTTACATCGATATTTGTCAATGCATCGAAGGGCGTACATCGATGCATCGTTACGCATAGAGTTTTCCTCCACTATGGCCGTTCGTTAAAGGTGTGGTGGGCGAACGGGGAGTAGGCGTGACACCTCCAACCGACCTTTTTGGAGAGGGCATGAACCGCCATTGACAAAAATGCAACCCCCGACCACCTAGGTCCCCTATGGTTCCCTAGGGACACCTTAGAAAAATGCCAAAAATCACAATGTTCACTTGCGTTTTGCTGCTTTTCTCGCTTGAAAAAGGCTGAAAGCAGAAATATAAACACTCATAATCACTATTATTTTACCAGTCTCTCATATTAACCTTTTTTTTAAGAATATTTTTTAATATTATTGCAATTTATGTATTAATTAAAAACGCTTTACAAAATTTCCGTGCCAACGATTAACGTGCAATAACGATTACAATCAATGAACTGTCAAACGCCCAGTGCGAAAGAGCTTAAAAGAAAACGAAAAAGACCCCAATCAACCAAACAGACAAGACCTAAGCATGTAATTTTTTTGAAATCCGGTCCTTTTCTGTGGGAACACAGAAAGGATAATTCTACTTAGTGAGGGTTATAATCCCTAAGTGCGGCCGAAGGCCGCCTACGCAGAAAGGTGGTCTGTGCAAAAGGTGTTCTGCCACTTTTCGTCGGCAACACAGAAAGGAGAATTCTTCTTTGTGAGGGTTATAAACCCTAAGTGCGGCCGAAGGCCGCCTACGCAGAAAGGTGTTCTCTGCAAAAGGTGTTCTGCCACTCTTCGTCGGCAACACAGAAAGGAGAATTCTACTTTGTGAGGGTTATAATCCTTAAGTGCGGCCGAAGGCCGCCTACGCAGAAAGGTGGTCTCTGCAAAAGGTGTTCTGCCACTCTTCGTCGGCAATACAGAAAGAAGAATTCTACTTTGTGAGGGTTATAATCCTTAAGTGCGGTCGAAGGCCGCCTACGCAGAAAGGTGTTCTCTGCAAAAGGTGTTCAGCCCCCCTTCTTTGGCAACACAGAAAGGAGAATTCTACTGCCTGAGGGTTATAATCCCTAAGTGCGGCCGAAGGCCGCCTACGCAGAAAGGTGTTCTCTGCAAAAGATGTTCTGCCACTCTTCGTCGGCAACAAACAAAGGAGGATTCTACTTTGTGAGGGTTATAATCCCTAAGTGCGGTTGAAGGCCGCCTACGCAGAAAGGTGTTCTCTGCAAAAGGTGTTCTGCCACTCTTCGTCGGCAACACAGAAAGGAGAATTCTACTTTGTGAGGGTTATAATCCCTAAGTGCGGCCGAAGGCCGCCTACGCCGAAAGAAGTTCTTCGTAAAAATACTGTGGATAATTGTTCGTTGGGTTAACCGCTTCCGCTATTGTAACGCCTTAATAGCGATTTGAAATTCTTTTGATTTAAATATCCGAAGCGGGATTCAATTCAATTTTGGTGAACATAATAAAACGCATTTATTTAAATAAAATAATGCCAGTCAATGGACAAGGTTTGTTAATATAATTTTTACGGTAAATGGTATATATTTTGTAGATGTTGTGCCTTCAACCAGCTCTGGTGTGAGCAAACGCTTAGATGCGTCCGACGTACGGTCCTTATGGAATTTGGGGCGGATTGTGCGTCATTTAGGATCTCACATCCAGTGCGTAAAGTTTGCCGAGGATAATGGCCTAATCAGGAAATCCATGTATTGCGGTGCCCATAAAGCCCCCATGTTTTTAAAAATTGCCGAGGATAGACAGCTCGGTTATTTTATATGCTACAGGGGCAAATGCAAAAAGAAATCGCGCATTTCCCGAGCCACTGGAACTTGGTTCCAGAACGCAAAGCTCGGCCTTCCGCGTATATTTTTTCTAATGTACTGCTTCGCGTACAGGATGTCGCACGAAACCGCCCAACGTGAGGACTTCTTGGAACATGGCTTTACACTTTCATCAAGGACCATTGCCGACTGGTATAGCTACTGCAGAGAAATGGTAGTAGTATACCAGTTGGACCATCAACAATTCAGTGGAAAAATTGGTGGTCCAGGCAAAACGGTCCAAATTGATGAAAGCAAATTTGGCAAGAGAAAATATAATAAAGGTAATTTGCTCTTGAGTACTATGTAATTATATGTTTTTATTTATTTTTCCCCTCCCGGTTTTGGAAGGAGAGTTGAAGGGCATTGGGTATTGGGAATAATTGAAGATGGCAAGGAGGATCTTCGACTCGAGGTGTGCCCGGACAACATCAGATCGGCAGACGTATTAATACCTCTTATAAAGAAGCATGTGCTGAAGGGAACTACAATCCGTACGGACTTCTGGCGGGCTTATGATTGCCTTTCAGAACATGGATTCATCCACAAGAAGGTCAACCATAGTGACCCAGTGAATCCATTTGTTGCCGAAGATGGTACACATACTCAGCGAATAGAGTCCCAGTGGAGGGTTGTCAAACGCTTCTTTTACAAGGACAACTACAATAACCCAGGAAATTTTGCAGACGTTATTGTGGAGTTTATGTGGCGTCGAACTGTTGCCGCTGAAAAAAGAGACGCTTTCATAGCTTTAATTGAAGCTGTTAAATATGTTTATAAGCTTGAATAAACATTTCTAACAGCCAAATATTTTCTTTTTATTATATTTCGAATTCTTAGGTACATTGATATTATACACATGTATGTGCATACGTACATATATTTACTTTGTTCCAATTGTTCATTTCCTTTTGCTACATGCTTTTCTTTCTACTTGCCTCTTCTTCATTCGGTCATTTGACAGTTCAACGTTAATAACTATTGCGCTGTAAATTCGTATCGGTTTCTGATTTTGTAACATATTGTTGAAATATTATTTTTATTAATGCTAATATTACCTTGAATAGTTTAGTTATATATTTTAGTAAAATTCCAAGTGTTTCACGCATTATTTTCCTTAAAATAAGTGAAAACGCAAGTGAAAATGGTGATTTTTTGGTCTTTTTTAAAGGGCTCCGTGGGGATCTATAGGAGGCGTAGGTGGTCGGGGGTTGCATTTTTGTCAATGGCGGTTCATGCCCTTTCCAAAAAGGGGGGTAGGAGGTGCCACGCCCCCTCCCCCTCCGCCCCCGCCCCTTTAACCAACGGCTATATTGGAAAGTTTCCCCAAAACATTTAGAACATTTCTGGGTATGTGGTTTTATAGCTCATAAAATTTTATTATAACAAAGTGCAAGTCAGCAAAAGAAAAAAATATGTATTAAGAATCGGAGCAATTTAAATTTTATTACACTAAAATTTTATGAGCTATACAACTGCATCTTGCTTTTTTTGAATTTCAGAAAAAACGATGGTTGGCCTTTCGATGTACTAGAGATGTCAGTTTACAGAAAACATCGATGCCTGGATGCATCGACTATTTATACATCGAGTGGAAAAATTTCGTTTCATCGAAGCAAAGCATCGATGTTTTTCGACATCCCTAGGGCGATACAAATGTATGTTTTCCATTGCATTCGAAATTTGTAATTTTATCAAAGGTAAAGTTTTGGCTTTCCTTTTTGTATCGTGGCCGCCTGAGAGAAAATACACCGTCTGAGCTTATCGGAGCTCGAACTACTGTCCGGTATTGTTTGTGTGCTCCTGTGCGAAATAGAATAACATGAAGGTATCGAAAATAGGCTGAGATCATTAAAGCCAAATAAATTTTAGTCAACACTTGTGCAATGAAATTACAGATTTGTAATTTTAATAATGTCAAATACAACTAAAACTTTCTGGAGCTAAAAAAGTGCCAGATAATTTTGAAAAGAGCTAAAAAAAAGAGCTAGGAGCTAAAGCCAAATTTTCGGCTTTCGGAAAAATAAAGAGCTAAATCTAGCTCCAAAAGGACGAAAGTGGCAACCCTGGTTATTAGTCGTTCAACAACTGCCTACAGCAATACACTGTAATCATATACAGGGTGTAAAATAATAACTGTCGCACAGGTTTTTTGAAAAATAGAAGGGTCCTTTATAGATTTTGCGCAAAAAGTAGTTTATTGTTAATTTAACTGAAATTTTAATTATTGGTTTTTAAATTTTAACCTTTATTATGGGTTTCCAGCACTGCGGTAAAAACTTTGAGAGAAAAGCGCAAGCCTTACGCAAGTCTTCGTCGGTTACTTTATTACATATCTACCGTAAACATAGGCTAATTTCCTCCACTTGAGTCCTTTATACTCCCCTTTTGTCCAACAGAAGGCCTCATACTCAGCAATCGGTGCCGTGACATAGCCCCAAGCGGCATAACTCCAATTTTAAAATTTGAGATTATGTCACTCCTTGTGTAGTGACATTTTTTACTTGGGGTTATGTCACTATATAAAGGGTGACATATATCCAAACGAAAAGGCGACAAAATTCCAAATCCCTCATGTAATTTTGGATTATAAACCTTACTAAGTAGAATTCTCCTTTCTGTGTTGACGGAAAAGAGCGTCGATAGTATTTTTGCGCCGAAATTATTCGTGCGTAGGTGGCCTTCGGGCGCGCTTAGAAACTATAACCCTCACTAAGTAGAATTCTACTTGCTGTGTTGCCGGAAAAGAGTGGCGGAAATATTTTTGCGCAATTAAAAGTTGAATAGAAAGTTTCCTTTTCAGTTCTTGAGCGTGTTTTATATGCTTTTTTGTTTTTCTTGACAGCTGGAAAATATGCTTTAGGCTCAAAAGTGACATCATCCCAATTAGGGTTATGACACCTTATAAAAAGTGACATAACCACAAGAAAAACTGGGCTTTCTGTCACTGTATATGAAGTGACATAATTCCAAATTCTAAAATTGAAGTTATGCCACTTGGAGTTATGTCATGGTACCTCAGCTATCGAATAGACTCTGAACTGGTGATTAAAGGCCATTCATTCGACCAACCCTATACATTTTTTTCCTTTTTTTAATCAAAGTCTAAGAAAAAATACACCTGAAAAAGACATGTACTTATCTCCAAAAGTGGCAAATGCAAATAAGGATTACAATTTTAAAACTATTTAATAAAATTAAAGTAAAATATTTAGAAAACTAACAATAAAATACTTGTTTCGCAAAAACTATAAACGACCCTCTTATTTTTCAAAAAACCTGTGCGACAGTTATTATTTTACGCCCTGTACTTTGCCATTCATATTATGGCGAACACTACTTAGTAAAGCCCAGTATGCAGCTCTCAAGAAAACGGTTAAGAAAAAATTGCCATTATTTCGCGTGTGTGTACAAGGAATTTTGACATTTTTGATACCTCACAGCCTGGTGCCTCACTCTTTCCTCAAGAAATAATGGAACAGGCATATATTTCTGTTGCAAACCTGGGTTGCCTTGTGCTCTTTTTTCACAAAAAACTTTAGAAAACCGTAGTAGAAAGCGTAGTAAATTTCTTAAGAACTGCGTACTGCCTTAAGGAAATTTGACTCAAGAAAATTTCTTAGCCATTTCTTGTACGTCATTTTATATGGAGTTTTTGCTTTTCTTGAGAGCTGCATACAGGCCTTTAGCAAAGATAAGTGTGATAGTAAAAAGGTGTAAGCATGGTCGAAGCCAGATAGGGCTGCAGGGAGCTCGGGTATAAAAATCAGAAAAATATTAAATTAATTATAAGGCTTAAATTAAAAAAATGGCACAGTCTGGAATTCTTATGTGGAATTTAGCTGTTTAATTTTAGCATTTATTGTTGCTTTGGAAAAGATATCTGAGTTATCTTTGTTTGTTTGTACCTAATTATTAAAAACGAACGCAAATTACCAAAATGTAAGAGGCTTAAATACTAAATTAACGAACTTATACCTTAAAGGGCTTGAATGTAATTATAATTTTCTTTCTTTTACTGAAACTTGGCTGCAACCTCACATTTTCAATTCAGAGATTCTTCCAAATAATTATCATATCTATAGGCAAGTTAGGGGGACAGAATCGGCGGTGGCGTACTATTCGCTGTAGACTCTACAATACCATCTGAAGAAGTTACTCTTCCACACATTGATTCAGTAGAATTCAAATGCATTCGTGTACAGGCTGGAAAAGGGTCTATTTACTTAGCTCTATACTATATCCCTCCCCGATCTGACACATTGGTGTATTCACGACTCATCTCTTTACTGAAATCAGCTAATTTACTGACTAAGCCCTCTGATTCAATGATTGTGTTGGGTGATTTCAATTTACCAAGCATATCNCACTGAATCAAAAAACTAATTATTAAATCTGCTTTAAGTATTTATTACCAAAATGTAAGAGGCTTAAATACTAAATTAACGAACTTATACTTTAAAGGCCTTGAATGTAATTATAATATTCTTTCTTTTACTGAAACTTGGCTGCAACCTCACATTTTCAATTCAGAGATTCTTCCAAATAATTATCATATCTATAGGCAAGTTAGGGGGACAGAATCGGCGGTGGCGTACTATTCGCTGTAGACTCTACAATACCATCTGAAGAAGTTACTCTTCCACACATTGATTCAGTAGAATTCAAATGCATTCGTGTACAGGCTGGAAAAGGGTCTATTTACTTAGCTCTATACTATATCCCTCCCCGATCTGACACATTGGTGTATTCACGACTCATCTCTTTACTGAAATCAGCTAATTTACTGACTAAGCCCTCTGATTCAATGATTGTGTTGGGTGATTTCAATTTACCAAGCATATCATGAAACATCATTGACAATGATATCGTACCTTTCGCGTCTAGTGCGTGCAATAACGTATTTTTAGAGGAGATGGCTGAACTCTGCCTAACTCAGGTTAATGTACTTCACAATAAGTATGGTAAAGTATTAGATCTTTTATGTTGATGATGCATCTAAGTCCGTTGTAAATAAGCGTGATCCACTAGTTTTGCCCGAAGATGTCTACCACCCTGCTATGGAGGCATCTTACGAAGTTATAAGTGATGGTCAAAATTGCAGTACCCAAGCATACGAACCAAATATTCACTTTGATTTTTCGAAAGCCAACTTTAAAAAGCTTAACAATGATCTGTCTAACTTGTCGTGGCCTGCATATAAAGAAAATATTGGACAAAGCGTTGCACTTTTTAACTTTACTTTACATAAATTATTTGAAAAGCATGTGCCTAAACGCATGTATGTTCCTGAAGAATAAACACAGTTATGGTTCACTAAAGAACTGAGAAATTTGAAAAACAGAAAGTCGCGTTATTTTAGATTACACAAAAAATCCGGTTCATACAATGTAAAATACTCACTTTTGCGTCATAAGTTTTTTGAATTAAACAAAAAGTGTTATAAAGCTTACTTGTGTAAAATCAAACGTCGTATAATATATAGCCCGAAATCATTTTATGACTTCGTAAACTCCAAGCGAAATGTACGTGGGTTTCCTTCCGCCATGAAGTATCAAAATACCGTCCCTAGTGATAACCAAACCATCATTCCCACGACAGCCGGTTCTACGTACCAGAATGACTCGGGTTTTACCCGACCAAGGGCTGTTGTTTCGGCGATCTAACCCCGTTTAGGTCGGCGAAGTATCTCAGAACTTGTCCGTCCATAGGGCTACATTCACTACGTATTCTTTTACTCAGGGCTGGCATCGAGTCAAACCCAGGGCCAGAAACCTACACCTGCTGTGTATGCCGGAGACGATTACACCACAACTCCACCTCAGTCAAGTGTAATGCCTGCGAGGGGTGGAGTCACCTCAGAGTCTGCTCGGGACTACGGACACATAGAGAGGAAAACGTAGTACGTGGCCCCCTGTTGCTCAATCAGAGCAGCCTCCACTGCTAACCACAGTCCGCACGAGCAGCCTCACACTGTCACCACAACACAACAAAATAATAACACCACAGACCATACCACAGCCACGACAGACCACATAACACACACAACCGCACCACCACCCACACGCCGCTGCCAACAACTCCTGGTTCCCCCTACAATATGCACGGTATGCCAGACCAGGATATTCCGTAATGTGACATCAGTCAAGTGCAACACCTGCCTTGGCTGGTGCCACTTTAAGGCATGCTCAGGTCTGCGTACCACGCGAGATTGGACTGGCAACTTCGAGGGCCCGTGTTGCGCTGCTCGGTCGCAGACCCCATTTGCGACGCCCCCCGCCACCACCACAGGGCGGCAATCATCACAGCAGCGCACACAGCCAACGGCGGCAAGAACACACACACCACTTACATCCCACATCACGACACGTCTCCCGAACCACATGAAGCTCCTTCAATTTAACTGCAACGGGCTACAGAGCAAGATTGAGGAGATAACCGTCTTCATGTGTCGGCATGGAATATTGATAGCTGCGGTCCAAGAGAGGAAGTTGCACAGCAATTCAACTTTGTTGAATTGCGCCGGGTACAACGTGCACCGTCGAGATCGCGAGCGAGATAATGGTGGTGGCTTAGCGTTCATCACGCACCACACCGTGCAGTATCGTCTAATCGAAGCAGACATCGACCGCAGGGATACCACCCTAGAATGTCAGGGCATCGCTATCCGGTCAGGCGATGTCGAGCTCGAAATATTTAGCATATACATACCCCCTGTCACCTGCTGCCCGGCAGGATATCACCCTGATATAGGTGCGCTCCTCAGAGGTGAAAACCGTATGGTAGTAGGTGACTTTAATGCGCACCACGATCTTTGGCACTCAAGCCTGTCAAACGATCGTAGGGGAACAGACTTGGCTGAGCAGATAGACGATTCGACATTCTGCACAATGAACGACGACGCACCCACCAGGATTATGGGTAACTGCAGTAGCTCGCCAGACATCACAATAGTCAGCGCTGGTCTGATAAACAGCATAACGTGGCGACCTATGCTGACTCTAGCATCAGACCATCTACCCATAGTCATCTCGATTGATAAACCAACCGACTTTGCCTCCGCCAAACACCGGACCTATATCAACTTTTCTAAAGCTGATTGGAAAGGTTACGCGGAGTTTACTGAAAACACCTTCGCAGCGCTCCCCACACCAACCGACGTCCATCTCGGTGAACGTAAGTTCCGCAGGGCTATCACTGCTGCTGCAGCTCGCTTCATACCGGCAGGGTGTATATCGGACCCACGTCCAAACTTCCCTGCCGAAGCGGCTGTTCTAGCCAATGAGCGTGATAGCCTTCGTCAGGCCGATCCCGGAGATCCCCGTATCAGGGATCTCAACGCGGAGATTCGGCAACTAGTAAACGTACATAAGCGGAAGAAGTGGGAGGAGCATCTGAAGACTTGTAACTTCACCTCTGGTGTGAGCAAGCTTTGGTCAACCGTGAGGTCATTGTCTAATCCGACGAAGCACGACGACAGAGTCGAAATTTCCTTCGGCGACCATGCTTCGTCGGACCCGGAGCGATGCGCGAGCTATTTTAGCCGGCAGTTCATACTGCATCCTCCGGTGGACAAAGCCAAGCGTCGAGTGACCAGAAGGCTGCACAAACTGCCAACAACCTGTGCCCCCCTTGCTTTCACTTGCGGTGAAGTTCAGGTGGCCATCGGGAAGGCGAAAGCCTCCAAAGCCATGGGTCCCGACGGAATATGCATGCTGATGCTGAAAAATTTGGGTCCTGCGGGGGTAGCGTACCTAACGGAGGTCCTCAACCTGTCAATGGCCACTCTCATCATCCCAGACATCTGGAAGGTGGGGAGAGTGGTCCCACTGCTCAAACCGGGGAAACCTGCCAACAAAGGAGATTCGTATCGTCCGATTACACTCCTTTCCCCGGTAGCGAAGACACTCGAGGCCTTGCTACTCCCGTACTTCACAAACCACCTGACCCCAGCGAAGCATCAGCATGGTTTCCGTAAAGTGCACAGTACAACAACAGCACTTAACGCCATAAACACTCAGATAACTCGTGGCCTTAACCGTAACCGTCCCTGTGAGAGAACGATTCTAGTAGCGTTGGACTTGTCAAAGGCGTTTGACACCGTCTGCCATTCCACGCTACTAGAAGATATAGAGGCCTCCTCTCTCCCACAGAGGCTCAAACGGTGGTCGGCAAATTATCTGAGTGGTCGACATTCGTCGGTAATGTTTAGAGACAAAACGAGTAAGCAGCGAAAAATAAAACAGGGGGTTCCTCAGGGTGGTGTCCTTTCCCCGCTACTGTTTAACTTTTACATTTCAAAGCTCCCTCAACCACCAGAGGGAGTCTCGATTGTCTCTTATGCCGACGATTGCTCGATCATGGCGACTGGGAATGGAATTGATGACCTGTGTTCGAAAGTAAACGGGTATCTCTCCGAACTTTCTCGCTTCTTCACTGCAAAGTGTCTAGCCCTCTCCCCTACGAAATCCTCCGCGACCCTGTTCACAACCTGGACGAAGGAGGTCAGGCTACCGCTGGGGATTCACGTCGATGACACACCAATTCCGACGGTGAATAACCCCAAAATACTCGGAGTAACATTCGACAGCCTGCTCTCCTTCTCTGCGCACTCAACCGCTATTGTCAATAAAGTACAGAGCCGCAACAAGGTCCTCAAGTCGCTAGCCGGCAGTACTTGGGGCAAAGACAAAGAAACGTTGCTGGCAACATACAAGGCAATAGGCCGGCCGGTTTTGAACTACGCAGCGCCAGTGTGGTCGCCAGGGACTAGTAGGACGCAGTGGACGAAGCTACAGACTGTACAGAACACCGCACTCAGGACAGCGACAGGATGCCTCCTGATGTCGCCTGAACACCACCTGCACGGCGAGGCGCAAATGCTCCCTGTAAAGGAGCACAATATAATGCTCTGCAAGCAGTTCCTGATCGGGAGCCACAGAAGTGGCCACCCAAGCAGACAGCTGCTTGCAGAGGAGCCCTCGCCTAGGCACGTCAGGAGGCATCTATATGAACTGACGGACGAAGTCCAGAGGTTCATTAAGCAACCTCTGGACCCGACAGCGTACCGACAGGCCCTGAACGGCATTCACAGGGACTCAGTCTCGAGTTATGTAGACTCTAGACCTGTGAATGCCGTTCTAGGCATACCACCCCCGGACATAGACGAGACGGAGCTTCATCTGCCTCGGGAGACACGCACAACACTTGCACAACTTCGCTCCGGCTACTGCAGCAGGTTGAACTCCTACCTGAGTAGGTTGAATGAGGATGTGCCGAATGAGTGTCCGGCATGCGGAGAGACCCCACATGACTCGAAACATCTCTTCGCATGCCCGGAAAACCCGACAACCCTAACGGCCTTGTCCCTGTGGACAAACCCCACAGAAGCTGCACGCTTCCTAGGGTTGCCGTTAGTGGAATTTGACGACAACGACTGAGATACCAACCGTCCTGGGCGGGGTTGTTGTAGCCGCTACAACAACAACAACATAACCAAACCATTTCTAACATGTTCTAAACCATTTCTAACATGTTTAAACTATGA
>NW_016157905.1:85927-87755 GCF_001687245.7 Rhagoletis zephyria
TGTTTAAAAATACTATCTCTGACGTCATTGATGTTACTTCAGGAGTCCCTCAGGGTAGCCACCTAGGCCCGATTCTGTTCTTGCTTTTTATAAACGATATTTCTACAGATATAAAATTCTCCAAAATTTTAATGTATGCAGATGATGTAAAACTTTATAAATCGTACGTTTCAATTGAAGAAAGGTCTTTGCTACAATCAGACTTAAACAGCATGGCTTACTGGTGTAAAGTAAATCTTATGCCTCTAAATCTTAAGAAATGTAAAGTAATGTGCTTCTCGCGAAGAGCTGTTCATCCCGCTTCTTATACAATAGGTAACCTAACCTGAACAGGTATACAATTTTGTGGACCTTGGTATCACAATGGATCCTAAGCTTAATTTTAACCTTCATATTAACGTGATAGTCAACAAGGCTAAAGGTGTACTTGCATTTGTGAAACGATGGTCAAAAGAATTTTGTGACCCTTATATTACTAAAACCCTGTTTACAACATTAGTTAGGCCAGTTCTGGAATACGGTTCGGTGGTTTGGAATCCAAGGTATCAAATTTACTCAAACAAGATGGAATCAATTCAAAAACAATTCCTACTTTTTGCTTTAAGAAATTTCCGTTGGGATTCTCAATATAAACTTCCACTTTATACGAGCCGATTAAAACCTATTCATCTTGGTACAATTTTTATAGTTAAATTACTAACAGGCTCAGTTTCAAGTCCGCTTCTTCTGGGCGAAGTTAGCCTTAATGTTCCCTCCCACGTATCAAGACACTTTTGTCCCCTATTTCTGAAAGCTTGTAAAACAAATTTTGAATTGCACGACCCACTCCGTTGCTTATGCCAGGATTTTAGCTCTCATTCCAGGACGTTTGATATATCGAATCCGCTTTTCAGCATTAAGAAATCGATACTGTCCTCTCTCAATAAATGAATCATTAAAATAAAGATATAAAATCGGCTGATGAATTTAGTTCTGTAGTTGAACAGTTTTAGATCTCGACACTTAACAAACTCCTGCCTATCGTGACTCGGCGCAAAAATTGAAAATACTGGTTCCGTACGTCATGCGGACTGCGCTCCTCGTGCGGATGGGCGAGAATGGAGGGTAAAAACTGTTGGGAATATTATTATTTTTTTTATTATTATTATTAAAAAAATATGTGATCATACATACATATATTTACCTTTTCGTAATATGTTATAATAAATTGCACAAAAAATTACAATTTCATGTTTGTACTGCTTTTTTGCTATGTACTCCTTTCTCCGTTTTAGAATCTGGCAATCCTAGGTCAAGTTGAAGTAGGAACTTGTATGACTGCCCATTGATAGCTCGGTTATATAGCTTAAGAAATAATGGCGCATATTCATAGTCATATTTACTACTCAACTAAGTCGAAACCAGAGAACGTATATTTATAGAGAAGGTCCAAGAACGGATCAGCGTGGAAACTGTCAAATACCAACAAAACTGGCGAAGCGCATTTTAAGAGCGGCAAGCCAGAGACAATCGAATTTTAACAGAGCCCAGCCAGAGGCAAAATAAATTTAACAGAAATTGTCTCATCAAAGCAAATGCATGTTTTCTTGTTAGACAGCGAAATGCTGATGGCTTTTTAGGTTTTTACAACGCTATTATTGTTCTTTAAATTGGTTAATTATTTAAAATAAATGCATGCATAGGTCGAAATATGTAATATGTACATATTGTGTACATGCATATGCAAATATGTAGTATGCAATTGGCAAATTCGTGGGTGATTTGCCGTCGGCATTTGGGTTGAAAAAATCGACTTTTACTTTTTTACCGATTCATATGGTAGATGCTA
>NW_016157905.1:92148-101134 GCF_001687245.7 Rhagoletis zephyria
GTCGAAACTATTCTAAGTCACAACTAAAGCTATTCATAGTCGCCTAAGTTTCGACTTTTCTGGCTAAGTACCAACTTAAAATTTAGTTCCGGCTGCAGCTGCAACTAAGTCGTAACTAGGAAGAAGTATTTTATCAAATTAAGGGAAAACAGACGAAATATGTAAAAATTAACTTGGTAGAGAGTGATTTTGATAATATTGAATAATCTCCAATTAAAATTTACAAAGATCGATCCATTTGAATCGGAAGATGATATTAAATGCGTATTACAATTCGAATAAAGCTACATCACAATTTTATAATTGGAATAATCTAGATAAATTCTCAATTAATAAGTCAGTTTCACGCTAGTTTTTTAAAGTAAATTTGTGCATAACATTTAGATATCTACTATTTGTATGTTTTACAGGATGCTTTCGATAAACATCGAATTCATATCACTGCGGTTGTTCTGGCTATTTCACACAAATAACAAGAAAATGATACCTTATTCTTTTGCATAATCATGCAATGAAAATAAAAATTACATAAACAGATGATCAAACTTGACATTATTTAATAAAAATGTAATTTTTCCAAAATATCGTAAAGCAAAATCGATACATTTTCACACTCGTTTTGCTATATCGTAAACTAAGTCGAAACTACTTAGTAGAAGTCTGAAATGCGATTATGAATAGAGGTAAATTTTAAGTTGGTACTTAAATTTAAGTTGCAACTTTGTTAGTTTCGACTTAGTTGCTGGACTATGAATACGCGCCAATATGTTTAGAGACACTTTTATCAAAGTTAATAAATATGACATTTGACCAGTTTTGTTACACAAATACTTCTATGAGCGGCGCCCGGGTAACACAATTGTTATTTTGTTTGCCAGATATACGTTTAATCGGTACACTTTCACAACATTCGCATTCGCAAAAGTGCCGCATTAATTATTGCGAATGCTAATGTCGGCCAAACACTAACATATGTGTAAGCGCCAATCTATTATTATTATTATTAATGTTAAAGTTAATGCGGAAGCTCCGTGTATACATATGTATGTACATTAGGGTGGTCTAAAATGCTTGTGAAATAGTAAAGTCGGAATTTTTATGCTCTCACCCCCTAGGGTTGTTCTATACCGAAAAACAATTCACCCCATTTTTTTTTACATAAAAAAATATTTAGAATTCGCTCAAAGCGCCATGCATTTAATGTGTTGGAAAAACAACTCTTCGTAGAAATGGTATAGAATTCTTGAAAATCAATATTTATCAATCGGAAAACTCTCTTTCTCTTCAGGAGATTTCCAATAATAATACCCAATTGTTTATTTAACCATTTTTTTTTTACAGTAGATGCTTTCCATTTCTATTTAACCGGTCCACTCGGCACATGATTTTATTATTCAACGAAACTTCAATATTTCGATCCTTGATCAAAATAATGAGACATGTATTTTTTCATTTGGCGGAAAAAATTTTTTTCGGAGCTCTATCGGCAATTTCGTTTTTTGGGTGAAAATCGATTTTTTCGATCCTTTGAGGAAACTTTTTCCAATTCTCTATAACTTTCTCTCAAAAATTTACCGATTTGTACAATTTTAACTTTAAAATGTTTGTAACAGTTTGGACTACAAAATAAAGTCTACAACTATCCTAAAGATGTTGTTGTTTCTTTATTATCAACAATAAACCAAAAGTGCAAACAAAATTTCAAATGCAATATTTCAAAAAAGGTATTTTTAAATTTTTAAAACTTTTTAATTATTAAATAGACACTTTAAACTTCGTTTAGACTGAATGCCTAATAACTAAAATTCGTTATTTTCGAATTATGAATTTTTTAAGAAGAAACTGTTTTCTCGGTAAAAACGTGGAATGGGCAATTCATATCGATGTATATAATGACAAGTATTAACAAGTAATTTTTACCAAAAAAAACCGACTTCAATTCTTATGTAAAAAAAAATATATATATATATTTATCTCAAGATCCAATGATCGAATCTAAACCGGATTAGTATGGGACCACGTCTGAGACACTACCTTTCCGATGCAAAAAGAATTATCGAAATCGGTTGACGTGGTCCAAAGTTATGCGGTAACATACATAAAAAAAAAAATAAAAAAATAACAAAAAATATTCCGACGAACTGATAATCTCCTACTTTTTTGAAGTAGGTTAAAATTAATAAGATATTGATAAACGATTGTAAGTTTTTATGTCAATATAGTAAAACTTAAATTATTACGGAATATTAACTTGGTCTTTATCATGATTTCAATGCTCGCGGCCTTTTTTGAACTCTCCAGGCCGTGCACGGACTTCGAAAAAATTAAAAAAGGTAGATTTTACATACAAAAATTCGTAGAAGTTTGTAGATTTCTTTAAAAGAAACAATACTAATTTTTCTCATATAAGATAATTGAAGGCGAATTCAGGTAAGGTAGTGTTATCAGAGCAGCTGGATTTTCGCCTCGGTGATTATTATTGTCAAAAGGATGTATTTGATATAACTCTTATTGTCATTACGCGAAAAATCTGTTAGCGGCATTTTTGTTTTTGAGCTTCTGCTGTTACCTTATATAAAGTCGCCTTGGAATAAACTGTATTTTTACAACGCTTTTATCAGCTTGCAATGTTGTATGTCCAGACCACCATACTATAAATAGAGCAAAGGTATTTATGGCAAACTTAGTCTGGATATCAACTTCGTCGTAGGTATCCTATCAAATACATACAATTAGAATAGCCCTAGAGATAGATGTCGCCTCGCCAGAAGAAGTTAAAAACATGCACTACATACGCTACAGCGGAAATGGACGACACGCCATTTCTTTAAAAGAAATTAATTGCTGCTATATGTATGTATGTACATATGTAGGCATATACTAAATGTGAACAAACAACATTGTGCTTGCATAGTCTTCTGTCGCTTTCACTGTAAGTTGAATTATTTTAGTATCTATTGCAAAATTTTGTACATACAAGACTAAAAAGTAGAAAATAAATGATATAAAAAAATTTTTAATATACAACGCTTTTATAAATGGACTAAAAAGTAGAAAATAATATTTCTCAGTCCCACAGAATTTGTTTTGATAACTTTTGATTTTGCAATTTTAGCAAAAGTGAAAAGCGTGGGGCGCATGTAATACACTTGAATTGATATGAAAAGTAACATATGTATGTATGTGGGCATATGAATAACGACCGCTTAAGCTCGATCTCAAATTTGTACTTTCGCTGTAGAATGTTATGTAGTTTGACTATTGTCAATAAAAACGAATGCTTTGTACTGCATGCGCTCCACGTTTTTCGTTTTCAATGTAATTCTTCTTCTGTTTTGGCGCTGAACCGCCTAAGCGATTTTGGCCGAGTTCAGCAAAGCACGCCAGTCGTTTCTCCTCTGTCCCAACTGAAGCCAATTGGAAACGCCAAGTGAAGCCAAGTCCTTCTCCACCTGATCTTTCCATCGCAGTGGGGGCCTCCCTCTTCCTCTGCTACCACCAGCGTGTTCCGAATTGAATACTTTCAGAGCTGGAGCGTCGGTGTCCATTCGAACGGCATGACCAAGCCAGCGGACTTTTGCTAAAATTTCAAAATCAAAAGTTATCAAAACAAGTTCTGTGGGACTGAGAAATATTATTTTCTACTTTCTAGTCCATTTATAAAAGCGTTGTATATTAAAAAGTTTTATTTTATTTTATTTGTTTATAAAAAAATAAAAAATTTATTTACGCCAATAAAACATTCAAGAAAAAACATATACATAAAACTAGGCCCGAATCATTGCGTCCATTGCGAATGAAATAAAATGACAGCTATTTGTCTTAAATACACTTTAAGTTGAAAAAGCGAACTCGCTACCAAATTCCGTAATCTCAAAAAGAAATTTCCATTTGAATTTGATTCGATCACGGATGCCTTGAATCTACATTAAAAAAAAAAACAAATACTCTGCACCAGTGATGGAAAAGTAGGCACAATAGTGCCATTTTAGGCACTTTCATTCACAGAGGCACTTTCGGCACAATTCATTCAGTTTTGGCACAATAAAAAATTATAGGAATTAAGCATAATATACCAATATATAACACAGACCGATAAAAACAAGAAAAAAATTCAAAACACATTACAGAATCGATATATTCACGAAAATATGGGCCAAATATAGTAAAACTGCGTTTTTAAGTTTTCACTTCGACGTCAGGATTTTTTTCAAAAGACTGCGATTTTAAAGATGTGATTAATTCAAAAAAATTATTTGAAAAAATCAGTGCAATGTAGAATAACAATATGGGTACCAAATGAGAGAGAAATATGAATGGAAGGAACATGAAGGAAAAATGCAAGCAATGTTTTTCAACAATATTTACTTATGTTTATTTGCACCAAAGTGCACCAAGCAGCCGCGGAGTTTTTGGTAAAAATAAATGCTTTTTGCCCGAATAGCCCTAGCAAGGTCTTTTGATGGTATAAATATTTGCATTTTAATCACTTTCAATTATTTTAAATGCTGTCCTACGACTACCAACTTCAAACTGAAAAAAAACCTTAAAATCGCCAACCTGGGACAGCTGAGAAATTACTTTTCTATATAGTCCAGACTTTCAGAAAAACTTGGTTTCATCAATTCCCCAGCCGACTGCCGAATAATGAGATTCTATGAAATTATAATTGTTATATTATTTCAGTGTACTTTAAAAATACTATTTTTGTAAATATATTGCTCTATATTGCTCTTAAAAAGCCTTAAAAGAAAGCAATCCTAATTTTGTGGTACTTTCATCTTCTTTTCGGCACTATTTTTGCGGTCCATTAGGCACATTTTGAAATTTTGAAATCCCATCCCTGCTCTCCACTACAAAATTGTTTGATCAAAATAGGTTTGAAATGCTTGAAATTTGCAACCCATTCATTTGGCAGTCTCCCACACAAACATATTGCAAACGAAAAATATATCGATAAACAGCTGATAGAGATGCAACTTCACTTTTAAAATAGTCACGGTCAGACTTAACTTTTCATATTTATTTTAGGTGTGTTCGATGACAAAATACATACATATGTATACACTGCGTCCATTTAAATCTTTTTGCTTTCTTTCTTGAAAATATTGGTTGATTTTTAGTCTTTGTTGGTAAAAATGGTAAAATATAGCTAAAAGGTTGGTATATCTACCAATAAAGTGGTAAAGGCCGTGCACTGTCTCCAGGGGACTGACATGAGAAGCGTGATTCAGTCTCATGCAGTGTTGCCGCGAATCTTTTTAGTGGTAGCCAAATTCCTTTAAAAAAAAGGGCTAAAAAAGAGCTAAACAAAGTCGTTGAGGCTAAAAATGGTAGCTAAAATTGTTTACTTACATATACATATATAAGTATACACGCAAACATTTTCAATAAGTAAAGGTATAGAAAAACAATGAACTCTGGAAAAAAACTAATATTTTATCCAACCAAAAACCTTTTTGAATAAAAGGGGAAATATACGACACCAGCTTGCTGGCTCGATCAAGTGATTGTACCATCAAGCTCGAAGCATATAACTTACCAGCATTCTGGTACAATATTTATTTCTTTACAAATGAGGTCGAGGAAAGATCGAAATGATAAGGAGCCGAAATTTCCTAATTTTTCTACCATTTTGTTAAACATCGTTGTGTTTTTTTTAATCCACAACTGCAATATCGTGAACTTAATCTTCCACAAACACGACTTTGACTCATATAATAATAATAATAATAATAATAATAATAATAATAATAATAATAATAATAATAATAATAATAATAATAATAATAATAGATTAGCGCTTACACATATGTTAGTGTTTGGCCGAGCTTCTCCTCCAATTTGTGGAGTGCGCCTTGATGTTGTCGAACAAAGCGGATGGACCTACAGTTTTACGCCGACTCCGAACGGCGATTGTATTTTGATGGGAAGCTGTTTTTCATGGCAGAAATAAACTCGGAGGTTTGCCATTGCCTGCCGAGGGACGACCGCTGTTAAGAAAAAGCCTTTTTTCTATATTTATGCGATGTTGCTTTGACCAGGGTTTGAACCCAGGCGTTGCGGAGTGGAAGCGCGCACTGCTTACCACTACACAACAGCGGCCGACGACTCATATAGTTCAAGAAATGTCCGCCAAAATACTTTTTATTTTCACCACTCATGACACCAGCATGCTGGTACAATCATAAAATTTTCAAATAGTTTTTAAAGTTGCACCAACAGCTGGTACAATCACACCACAAGAACACACACGGTCAATCGACTTGATGGGCCATTTAACATATTAAGGGCCGGNTGACACCAGCATGCTGGTACAATCATAAAATTTTCAAATAGTTTTTAAAGTTGCACCAACAGCTGGTACAATCACACCACAAGAACACACACGGTCAATCGACTTGATGGGCCATTTAACATATTAAGGGCCGGAAGCTTATCTATTTTAAACTATAGTTAAATCGTTAATAGATAAGTTAACAGCCCTAACACTTTTACAGTATGTATGTATAAAAACGTAAGCAACATACACTCCATATATGTGGGTCCTTCGCCAAACAAAACGGCCGATTTATAAAAGAGAGTTACACTTTATTGACGTTTTAGTCTAACAATAAAATATTTGGTTAAATACACTTTATAGGAGTTTAGATTACGATGCAAGACTACTTGCGCGGTTGCCGAGCACGTCCGTCGCTGTCCGTGGTTAATGCCGACTGTGTCCGTTTTTCTCTTCATATCTCCTTACATCCTTTTCTGTAGTTCGAGTAGCTGTGTTTAGTAAAGTCTGTAGTTCAAGTAGATTTGTTTAGTAAGGTCAGTCGTTTACGGTGCTATTGGTCAGATGTCGCTATTGTAAGGAAGCGATCCCACAACCGGCCATCCTGAATCTTGGTTCGACCCGAACGACGGATCCCAAGGCTTCATGTACTCCGCAACTGACGTGGTTCGTCTTGGACCTTCGTGGTCACCCGCCTTCTCCACCTCGTATCTGCCACGACTCATGACCCTAAGTATCTTGTACGGACCTAAATATTTCGGTTTTAATTTCAAACCAGCTCCGAACTGGGTGCGCTTGACGGCTACCAGTTGGTCTACAGTATACTTTCTGTCTTCTTTACGCTTCGCATTGAAATTCTTTCTATTTTCCTGTTGTATTTTTTCTATATTTGACCTCGCTTCTTCGCGGATTTCTTCGCGCGAAGTGTCTATTTGCTCGACGTTCAGCTCATCTAGCAGTTCTTTAATTCGTGGCGTATCTGGAATCCTCATCTCCAAACCTGTCAGGATTCTGAACGGCGAGAACTTTGTGCTCCTCGGGGGTGTATTGTTTATGGTCTGCTGCACCTGTTCTACATGCTTGTACCAGCAATTTGGATCGTCGTGGCAGAGCTTTGCAAGCATCGGTACAACGATTCTATGGATTCTTTCGACTTGGCCATTCCCACGTGGAACACCAGTCGCTATGAGTAAATGCTGTATACCTTGGGTTTTACAGTACTCTTCGAAAGCATGTGAAGTAAACGCAGTTCCTCTATCGGAGACTATTCGTTTCGGGTTTCCAAAAACTGACGCTTGGCTTTTCAGACATTCCACCACAGGATCTGTTGCTGTATTTTTTGTAGGATAAAGCCAAGTAAACTTCGAAAATGCATCTACTATTACTAGTATATGGTTATACTTCTTTTTTGTCAATTCCATCGGCCCAACGTGGTCTATGTGATACGTCCCTAACGGCTGGTCTTCTTTATTGATTGGGGATAAAAACCCTTCCTTTTTCCCCTCTTTAGCTTGGGTAACTAAACATTTTATGCACGCTCTCACAATTTTAGCTACCTTCGCTGGTAACTGCGGAATAAAAAACTTCATTTCTACTGCGTCTTGCGTTTTTTTAGCTGAAAAGTGACCGAGATTGTGTGATGTCCTAATTATTTCATCCTCCATTTTGGACGGGACGACCACTAGTTCCTTGACCGGGTCTTTGTACAGGATGTCATTTTTTAAATAAAAATCTTCGTAAGAACTGTTCGCAAGAATGGTTCGTACCGCTCTTACCCAATCATCTTCGATCTGTGCTAATTTCAGTCTGTGAATCAAGGGCTCTTCTATAATCAGGCAAGAAATTCTGCTGAGTGCATCAACATGCCTCATGCAACTACCGCTACGATGTTCAATGGAAAAATTGAAATCTTCGAGATATAGGGCCCAACGTGACACCCTTAGTGGGACGTCACGCTTCTTTAAGGTCATCGTGAAGGCATTACAGTCGGTTACAATCTTAAACCGTATTCCAAGCAAATAATTCCTCCATTTTTTAAGTGCTTCCACAATAATATCAAACATGGAAATGTAACTGAGTATCTAAATAAAAATATAGTATTAATTGAGCATACTCTCAACATAAATACGAGGAACAAGCATAATTTCAAACTGCCGTTTTTCAGAACTGAAATTGATCAACAGAATATTTTCTACAAGGGTCTGAAAAGTTACAATGATCTACCTATGGATATAAAAAGTTGCAACCAAATTACAGGCTTTAAAACAAAATTATATGAATATTGTAAAACCTTAGCTATAAGATAAAACTCTGTAATATATTCCAATTTACGAATTAGGCTTTGGCCGTAATAAATAAATAATAATAATAATAATAATATATTAAAAATACCTATCTGTACTTTTAAGTCGCAAGACTGTAACAAATAAATAAATAAATAAAAATAAATCATTGTACCGATGCTTGCAAAGTTCTGCCACGACGATCCAAATTGCTGGATACAAGCATGTAGAACAGGTGCAGCAGACAATAAACAATACACCCCCGAGGAGCACAAAGTTCTCGCCGTTCAGAATCCTGACAGGTTTGGAGATGAGGATTCCAGATACGCCACGAATAAAGAACTGCTAGATGAGCTGAACGTCGAGCAAATAGACTCTTCGCGGAAGAAATCCGCGAAGAAGCGAGGTTAAATATAGAAAAAAT
>NW_016157905.1:101159-128898 GCF_001687245.7 Rhagoletis zephyria
TGGCGTATAATTTAAACTTTAATGTAAAGTAATGTAAAGTGTATTTTACCAACTATTTTATTGTTAGACTAAAACGTCAATAAAGTGTAAAACCCTTTTTATAAATCGGCCGTTTTTGTTTGGCGAAGAACCCACAAATCTGGTGTCATAAGTGGTGTGCGAACGCAAATAAAAATTTGCAAATGGAAAACTAATTAATCGGACGCATATGCGCATGTGAATATGCATATTGCTAACAGCGAGAAATCGTTAATATGCAAGTAAGCGCGCGGTTTAAATAACTAGAAGTTGAAAATAAAATATAATCTTGATTTCGTCAGTGCGAAAAACGGTACTCTGAAACTGTACATAAGAACCGTTAGTACCAAGTGGCGTCTGTAACGGAACTTAAATTTTTGCTGAGCAAGAACCGCAAACGCAGTTAGGTACAGGCATAATAAAACGAAATAGCAGAATAGCTACATGACTGCAAAATGTTCTCTAAAACATAAAGTGCTGAAACAAAGCCATAGTGGTGAGACGTTGGAAGAAAGCGTTGTGAAGTTGAAACAAAACGACACGTTTAAATAAGATTCACAAAAGTCGAAGCATATTAGTGATATCATGGTGAAGCCGAAAGTGTTGCGATACATCTGAGAAAGTAGTGGCTGCAAAACTGTTCTTTAAAACGTGCGATATCGTGGTGAAGCCAAAGGTGTTGCGACACATTCAATGTTGAATAAAGTTGCTGTATGTTGCTGAACATTGTGTTGAAAATAAAAAGAAGCTGATCGAAAGTTGCAAAAATAATATGTTGTCGAACGTTGAATAAAGTTGCTGTATGTTGCTGAACATTGTGTTGAAAATAAAAAGAAGCTGATCGAAAGTTGCAAAAACTATATGTTGCTGAACGTTGAATAAAGTTTTTGTATGTTGCTGAACATTGTGTTGAAAATAAAAAGAAGTTGCTATATGTATGTTGGACGTTGTAGCTCTGTGTTGTTAACGAAATTGTACTACTACATGTGTATAAACGCGGTCACACGCCGTCGCTTACAAAACATCGCCGTGTTGACAAAATTCGTTGCCAATTGTTGCCGATAAAATAAAACTACGTTGCCGAATTTTGCTATATGTTGCTGAAAATTTTCGCCAAATTTTGAAAGCAATAAAGTTGTTAAAGCTATATGTTGCCGAACGTTGTCGCTTAGTGTTGTCAAAGACACGATACTGCTACATGCATACAAAAAACATCGCCGTGTGTTAACAAAAAGTGTTGCCAACTCTCGTTGATAAAATAATAATACGTTGCCGAATTTGGCTGCTTGTTATTGCCAATAACAATTTGCGCTGTTTATCGCCAAATAACATTGCGACAAATCTACTGTTGACTATAATCTGTCATATTCGTTGCCGAAACACATCTTTGTCATCATAATTTGCATTATCTGAGCGTTACCGAAACTCTTCGCTGTTGGTTGCTGCCATCCAAAGCTATCACCGAATACTGGAGAAAAGAAGCTGATTTAAAGATAAGAGTAGCTTATAAAGTAGAAGTAGAAATCGGTTATTAAAATTTTAATTAAAAATTAGTTTGTAAGAACATTTTAGATTTTATATTACTCTGAAATTGCAATCAAACCTTTAATTTAAATTTAAATATAATATTATTCATCCAATTACCTGTAAATTATATATTGCGGTGTGACATAATGGACAGAGAAGAGATACAGAGACTAAAAGTCGTTGAACTTCGCGAGAAACTGTCAGAACTAGGGCTACCCACTGGGGGACGCAAAGTCGTATTACAAGACCGACTGTTCGAATACTTTGGAATTGAGGTGAGTGACGATGATGAAGACGATGAAGTATTCCAAGCAGCAGCCTCGAATCGCTCTGCAACTGCTGCGGTATCTGAAACGGTCAGAACGCATTTAGCTTCGTGATGTCCACGACTCATTGTGTTCGTTTTCCGGGTCAGGTCAACCAAATTTGAAAATTGGCTGGAGAACTTCGAAGAAAACGCGAATTGTGCAATGGAATGCATTGCAAAAGTTCATTTATGCTAAGCAATTGCTGGTTGGCGCGGCCAAGATATTCGTACGCAGTCAAAACGGTATATATGGGTGGGAATCTTTGAAGAGAGCCTTAAAAGATGAGTTCGGCTCAACACTCCCAGCAAGTGAGGTGCATCGGTTGTTGCGTAATAGGCGCAAGCGTCAGGGCGAAGACCACAAGGAATACTTGTACAGTTTAATGGAGTTAGGGAAACTTGTCAACCTAGATGATATTAGCCTCATAGAGTACTTTATCGAGGGGATACCAGATTCAAAGCCCAATAAGGCAAATCTGTATCAAGCCAAAACTTTAAGCGAATTGAAAAACCAAATAGTCGTGTACGAAAAAATCAAGATGGGTGCGAAGACTTCCAACGCGAAGATAGCAATGCAGTGGCTCATCTGCGGTTCAAGAAAACTTCCGGGAAAACATTGTTTCAGGTGCGGGGATGAAAAGCATTTAATGCGTGACTGCCCTCAAAAAGCAGTAACATGCTTTAAGTGTGGAAAGTTGGGTCACATTGCATCGAAATGCAATTCTTGAAGCTAACCCCAAAAACTGATACCAAAAGCGTTGGAATGCAGGAGAAGTAAAAAACTGCGCCTTGGTAGTGGCCTAATCTTCAAAGATATCTCCATAGGCGGGTTCCAGTTCTCTGCTCTCATCGACACGGGGTGTGACTTGTGCCTGATAAGATATGACGTCCTTATGGTGTGGGCGAATTCGAACTTTCTGGCGAAAAACGCCAATTATTCGGCATTGGTAGTGGCACGCTGTGGACAATAGGTAGCTTCACATGCGAGGTTGAGTTTGATGGCGAAAAGATTACAGTAACTTTTCATGTAGTACGCGAAAGAGATTTGCGGTACGGTATTGTCATAGGCAACGACATATTAAAATCTGTAGATTTGTACGTTTCACATAGTGGTGTAGAAGTAAAGAATAGGCAGAAAGTAGTTGAAAAACCAAAGGAAGTCGTTGAAGAACCATCGGAGCTAGTAAAGGAGTTCGAGACTATGTGTGCAATTTCAATCGAAGAGGAGCCGCTAGCCGATTGGGCGCACCTCGACCAAGGTTACAAACCAAGTCAGATGTCTTATCCACAGTTAATATCCCGTCCGGAATGTAGAATCACCCGTCGAAATGAAAGTTTTATTAATAGACGAGATACCGGTATATCAAAGGCCTAGAAGACTGTCTCATGAAGACAAACGCGTAGTAGAAGATCAGATTTCCGGGGTTAGTGAGCATTCCAACCAGCGCCTCGGATACTCACCCATTGTGTTAGTGTCTAAAAAAGATGGGAACAGAAGACTGTGCTGCGATTACCGACTCTTAAACACAAAAATAGTAAGGGATAATTTCCCTATGCCGTTAATTGATGATGTGCTTGAACGTTTGCAAGGGGCAAAGGTCTTCACGACTCTTGACTTATGCAACGGGTTTTTTCATGTGCCCATGGAACGCAACTCCAGAAAATACACATCATTCGTAACACATAACGGTCAATATGAGTTTCTTTTCGTGCCTTTCGGCATCTGTAACTCTCCAGCAGTCTTCTGTAGGTACATTGCAGCAGTCTTTCGCGAATTGATAGGAAAGGGGGTCGTGGTCGCATACATGGACGACTTGGTAATACCAGCTCAAAACGAAGAGGAAGGTCTGTCCAGACTAAAAGCAGTACTGAAGGTAGCAGCGCAAGCGGGTTGAGGGTCAAATGGTCCAAGTGTCAGTTTCTGATGCGCCGTATCGACTTCTTGGTTACGTAATAGAAGATGGAACTATCAAACCATCAGAAATTAAAACGAAAGCAGTTCAAAATTTCCCTGTGCCATCCACCAAGAAAGGTTTACAACGTTTCCTCGGGCTAACCTCCTACTTCCGGAGATTCATTGAAGCTTACGCCGTTGTAGCAAAACCCCTATCTGACTTGTTGCGGAAAGATGCGAAATTTTCAATGGGCTATGTCGAATTGGCAGCATTCCAGCAACTTAAATCCGCATTAAGTAGTGCTCCATTATTAAAACTCTATAATCCTAGGCGGTCACAGAAGTGCATACAGATGCAAGCTCGTACGGATACGGGGCTGTTCTGCTGCAAAGGGACTTTGACGATAGGAATTTCCACCCAGTACAATTCATGAGTAGAAAGACTAAGCCCTTTGAAGAAAAACTACATTCCTACGAATTGAAGTTCTAGCTATAACAAAGTATGCGTATATGTAAGTTTAAATTTTCAATTACAAAGCTGTTTATGTTTCTAAAACTATCAAATAACCGATATAAATGTATATTGTCTAACTAGTTTGGTAGCTGGC
Source organism: Rhagoletis zephyria (assembly GCF_001687245.7). Lineage (NCBI taxonomy): Eukaryota > Metazoa > Arthropoda > Insecta > Diptera > Tephritidae > Rhagoletis > Rhagoletis zephyria. The sequence goes on from NW_016157905.1 coordinate 105,514, forward strand.
GAGGCCTAGTCTCCAGTCTAACTTTAAATATGTACTATGTGCAGCAGGCGGAAAGACCTTGTTTCCGCTCCGCGTTGCTCACGAGTTGATAGTCACGGTCGGAAAGGCCGAGTCTCCGATCCATGTTCCCGTCGTCATTAATATGCAAACCCTGACGTTGGATTCCGTGATGTGAGGCGGGCGGAAAGGTCTAGTTTCCGCTCCGCGTTATGGTCGGGCTGTTGGGCATAGTCGGAAGCTTTCATATGCTAGATCATTTGACACTCCATCAATTCTCATATCAGATGCATCGATCTTATTAAGGTCCACCCTAGTCTTCTCAGCCGCTTGTTTGTTTTTCGGCCTGACAATTATAGGAGGAATACCTTTCAATGCATTGGCATACGATACACCCACACCACTTTGTGCTTTCTCTTGGCTTATAGTTGTCACTTTCTTCACCTCGCTAATTATTTCTTGTTTTTGTTTGCATAGCTCACTAGTGGATGAATCTACCCTATCCATTTTCTCTTTGTTTACTTTACACAGCCCTTCAACTCTTTTTATTGCATCAAGTTTTTCTTGGTTTGCCTTCTTTATACTATCAACTAACATTTTTACCTCTTTGCTGTGATCTTTTAAAATTTTTTCAATATCTGTCTTTTGTTCTATTATATTCATCTTGTTGGCCTCAGCTATACCTATCATTTCTCTAAGAGCTTCATCCACATTGGCTATGTACATCATGCAGTTGTCGCACATGAAGCGTAGGAGGGGACAGTTTTCTAGTGCCTTTAGGCTGTAATCGTCAGCCGACGCACATGCTTGCGTTCTATGGTACACTTTCCCACACACACCTTGGCAACGCACACCCGACTCTCCTCTGACGCCTTTTCGGCATTTCGCGCATTCCGACATCTTCGCACTCACTCAGCAGCCGCTATGTTTGGATTAATATGCATACGTATGTATGTACATCAACTTAAATGCGCGCTATTGTTTGTCAATTTTGCTTATTTGATCTTCATTTTTATTTCGACTTATTGGTTGGCTTATTAGTTTAAATCGTTATTTTTCACACTATTAATCCAATAATGCAACTATTAACTTTACACTTTGCAATATTGTTATATTTTTTAGCACCATAACCAGAGCGATAAAAAACACGTCCGTTCGCGATCGATACTTCCCAAAATTTTTTGATTCTATGGATTCTTTCGACTTGGCCATTCCCACGTGGAACACCAGTCGCTATGAGTAAATGCTGTATACCTTGGGTTTTACAGTATTCTTCGAAAGCATGCGAAGTAAACGCGGTTCCTCTATCGCAGACTATTCGTTTCGGGTTTCCAAAAACTGACGCTTGGCTTTTCAGACATTCCTCCACAGGATCTGTTGCTGTATTTTTTGTAGAATAAAGCCAAGTAAACTTCGAAAATGCATCCACTATTACTAGTATATGGTTGTACTTCTTTTTTGTCAATCCATCGGCCCAACATTGTCTATGTGATACGTCCCTAACGGCTGGTCTTCTTTATTGATTGGGGATAAAAACCCTTCCTTTTTCCCCTCTTTAGCTTTGGTAACTAAACATTTTATGCACGCTCTCACAATTTTAGCTACCTTCGCTGGTAACTGCGGAATAAAAAACTTCATTCGTACTGCGTCTTGCGTTTTTTTAGCTGAAAAGTGACCGAGATTGTGGGATGTCTTATTTATTTCATCCTCCATTTTGGACGGGACGACCACTTATTCCTTGACCGGGTCTTTGTACAGGATGTCATTTTTTAAATAAAAATCTTCGTAAGAACTGTTCGCAAAAATGGTTCGTACCGCTCTTACCCAATCATCTTCGATCTGTGCTAATTTCAGTCTGTGAATCAAGGGCTCTTCTATAAACAGGCAAGAAATTCTGCTGAGTGCATCAACATGCCTCATGCAACTACCGCTACGATGTTCAATGGAAAAATTGAAATCTTCGAGATATAGGGCCCAACGTGACACCCTTAGTGGGACGTCACGCTTCTTTAAGGTCATCGTGAAGGCATTACAGTCGGTTACAATCTTAAACCGTATTCCAAGCAAATAATTCCTCCATTTTTTAAGTGCTTCCACAATAACTAGAACTTCCAATTCGTAGGAATGTAGTTTTTCTTCAAAGGGCTTAGTCTTTCTACTCATGAATTGTACTGGGTAGAAATTCCTATCGTCAAAGTCCCTTTGCAGCAGAACAGCCCCGTATCCGTACGAGCTTGCGTCTGTATGCACTTCAGTGACCGCCGTAGGATTATAGAGTTGTAATAATGGAGCACTACTTAATGCGGATTTAAGTTGCTGGAATGCAGCCAATTCGACATAGCCCAATGAAAATTTCGCATCTTTCCGCAACAAGTCAGATAGGGGTTTTTCTACAACGGCGTAAGCTTCAATGAATCTCCGGAAGTAGGAGGTTAGCCCGAGGAAACGTTGAAAACCTTTCTTGGTGGATGGCACAGGGAAATTTTGAACTGCTTTCGTTTTAATTTCTGATGGTTTGATAGTTCCATCTTCTACTATGTAACCTAAGAAGTCGATACGGCGCATCAGCAACTGACACTTGGACCATTTGACCCTCAACCCGCTTGCTGCTGCTACCTTCAGTACTGCTTTAAGTCTGGACAGACCTTCCTCTTCGTTTTGAGCTGGTATTACCAAGTCGTCCATGTATGCGACCACGACCCCCTTTCCTATCAATTCGCGAAAGACTGCTGCAATCTACCTACAGAAGACTGCTGGAGAGTTACAGATGCCGAAAGGCACGAAAAGAAACTCATATTGACCGTTATGTGTTACGAATGATGTGTACTTTCTAGAGTTGCGTTCCATGGGCACATGAAAAAACCCGTTGCATAAGTCAAGAGTCGTGAAGACCTTTGCCCCTTGCAAACGTTCAAGCACGTCATCAATTTACGGCATAGGGAAATTATCCCTTACTATTTTTGTGTTTAAGAGTCGGTAATCGCAGCACAGTCTTCTGTTCCCATCTTTTTTAGACACTAACACAATGGGTTCAGCTAATCACTGGGAAATCTGATCTTCTACTACGCGTTTGTCTTCATGAGACAGTCTTCTAGGCCTTTGATATACCGGTATTTCGTCTATTAATAAAACTTTCATTTCGACGGGTGATTCTACATTCCGGACGGGATATTAACTGTGGATAAGGTATCTGAACTTGGTTTGTAAGCCTTGGTCGAGGTGCGCCCAATGGGCTAGCGGCTACTCTTCTATTGAAATTGCACACATAGTCTCGAACTCCTTTACTAGCTCCGATGGTTCTTCAACGACTTCCTTTGGTTTTTTCAACTACTTTCTGCCTATTCTTTACTTCTACACCACTATGTGAAACGTACAAATCTACGGATTTTAATATGTCGTTGCCTATGACAATACCGTACCGCAAATCTCTTTCGCGTACTACATGAAAAGTTACTGTAATCTTTTCGCCATCAAACTCAACCTCGCATGTGAAGCTACCTATTGTCCACAGCGTGCCACTGCCAATGCCGAATAATTGGCGTTTTTCGCCAGAAAGTTCGAATTCGCCCAATACCATAAGGACGTCATATCTTATCAGGCACAAGTCACACCCCGTGTCGATGAGAGCAGAGAACTGGAACCCGCCTATGGTGATATCTTTGAAGATTAGGCCACTACCAACGGCACAGTTTTTTACTTCTCCTGCAATTCCAACGCTTTTGGTATCAGTTTTTGGGATTAGCTTCAAAGAACTACATTTCGATGCAATGTGACCCAACTTTCCACACTTAAAGCATGTTACTGCTTTTTGAGGGCAGTCACGCATTTAATGCTTTTCATCCCCGCATCTGAAACAATGTTTTTCCGGAAGTTTTCATTGAACCGCAGATGAGCCACTACCATTGCTATCGTTCGCGTTGGAAGCCTTTGCACCCATCTTGATTTTTTCGTACACGACTATTTGGTTTTTCAATTCGCTTAAAATTTTGGCTTGATACAGATTTACCTTATTGGGCGTTGAATCTGGTATCCCCTCAATAAAGTACTCTATGAGGCTAATATCATCTAGGTTGACAAGTTTCCCTAACTCCATTAAACTGTACAAGTATTCCTTGTGGTCTTCGCTCTGACGCTTGCGCCTATTACGCAACAACCGATGCACCTCACTTGCTGGGAGTGTTGAGCCGAACTCATCTTTTAAGGCTCTCTTCAAAGATTCCCACCCATATATACCGTTTTGACTGCGTACGAATATTTTGGCCGCGCCAACCAACAGTTGCTTAGCATAAATGAACTTTTGCAATGCATTCCATTGCACAAATTCTGCATTTTCTTCGAAGTTCTCCAGCCAATTTTCAAATATTGGTTGACCTGACCCGGAAAAAGAACACAATGAGTCGTGGACATCACGAAGCATAAATGACGTTCTGACCGTTTCAGAGACCCCAGCAGTTGCAGAGCGATCCGAGGCTGCTGTTTGGAATACTGCATCGTCTTCATCATCGTCACTCACCTCAATTCCAAAGTATTCGAACAGTCGGTCTTGTAATACGACTTTGCGTCCCCCAGTGGGTAGCCCTAATTCTGACAGTTTCTCGCGAAGCTCAACGACTTTTAGTCTCTGTATCTCTTCCCTGTCCATTATGTCACACCGCAATATATATAATTTACAGGTAATTGGATGAATAAAATTATTTTTAAATTTAAATTAAAGGTTTGATTGCAATTTCAGAGTAATATAAAATGTTCTTACAAACTAAATTTTTAATTAAAATTTTAATAACCGATTTCTATTTCTACTTTATAAGCTACTCTTATCTTTAAATTAGCTTCTTTTCTCCAGTATTCGGTAATAGCTTAGGATGGCAGCAACCAACAGGTTAGAGTTTCGGTAACGCTCAGATAATGCAAATTGTGATGACGAAGATATGTTTCGGCGACGAATATGAGAGATTATAATCAGCAGTAGATTTATCGCAATGTTATTCGGCGATAACCAGCGCAAATTGTTATTGGCAACAACAAGCAGCCAAATTTGGCAACGTATTATTATTTTGTCAGCGAGAGTTGGCAGCACTTTTTGTCAACACACGGCGATGTTTTTTGTATGCAACCGCATGCGACGACGTTTATAGCCATGTAGCAGTATCGTGTATTTGATAACACTAAGCGACAACGTTCGGCAACATGTAGCTTTAACAACTTTATTGCTTTCAAAAATTGGCGAAAATGTTTAGCAACATATAGCAAAAATCAGCAACGTAGTTTTATTTCATCGGCAACAACTGGCAACGGATTTTGTCAACACGGCGATGTTTTGTAAGCGACGGCGTGTGACAGCGTTTATACACATGTAGTAGTACAATTTCGTTAACAACACAGAGCTACAACGTTCAACATACATATAGCAACTTCTTTTTTATTTTCAACACAATGTTCAGCAAAATACAGCAACTTTATTCAACGTTCAGCAACTAATAGTTTTTGCAACTTTCGAACAGCCCAACTTCTTTTTTATTTTCAAAACAATGTTCAGCAACATACAACAACTTTATTCAACGTTCAGCAACATATAGTTTTTGCAACTTTCGATCAGCCCCTGCAACACGACTTTATGCAACATTGAATGTGTCGCAACACCTTCGGCTTCACCACGATATCGCACTATGGCTTTCAGTTTTAAAGAACAGTTTTGCAGCCACTACTTTCCCAGATGTATCGCAACACCTGCGGCTTCACCTTGATGATATCACTAATATGCTTCGACTTTTGTGAATCTTATTTAAACGTTTCGTTTTTTTTTTTTTTCAACTTCACAATGCTTTATTCCAACGTCTCACCACTATGGCTTTGTTTCAGCACTTTATGTTTTAGAGAACAATTTTGCAGCCATGTACGCTATTCTGCTATTTCGTTTTATTGTGCCTGTACCTAACTGCGTTTGCGGTTCTTGCTCAGCAAAAATTTAAGTTCCGTTACAGACGCCACTTGGTACTAACGGTTCTTATGTACAGTTTCAGAGTACCGTTTTTCGTACTGACGAAATTAAAAATATATTTTATTTTCAACATCTAGTTATTTAAACCGCGCGCTTACTTGCATATTAACCATTTCTCGCTCTTAGCAATATGCATATTCACCTGCGCATATGCGTCCGATTAACTAATTTTCCATTTGCAAATTTTTATTTGCGTTCGCACACCACTTATGACACCAGATTTGTGGGTCCTTCGCCAAACAAAATGGCCGATTTATAAAAGGGAGTTACACTTTATTGACGTTTTAGTCTAACAATAAAATATTTGGTTAAATACACTTTATTAGAGTTTAAATTACGATGCAAAACTACTTGCGCGGTTGCCGAGCACGTCCGTCGCTGTCCGTGGTTAATGCCGACTGTGTCCGTTTTTCTCTTCATATCTCCTTACATCCTTTTCTGTAGTTCGAGTAGCTGTGTTTAGTAAAGTCTGTAGTTCAAGTAGATTTGTTTAGTAAGGTCAGTCGTTTACGGTGCTATTGGTCAGATGTCGCTATTGTCAGGAAGCGATCCCACATATATGTATATATATCAGTCTCTCTTAGGTTAAAAATTCATATCTTACATAAATGAAAAAAGAGATCAAATTAAGCATATACAGCCNGGTGCTATTGGTCAGATGTCGCTATTGTCAGGAAGCGATCCCACATATATGTATATATATCAGTCTCTCTTAGGTTAAAAATTCATATCTTACATAAATGAAAAAAGAGATCAAATTAAGCATATACAGCCTTTTCATGCCAAGTATGAATAAATTCTCCAAAGGGCTAAAAAAGGGCTAGGGGCAATTTTAAATTTATGTGGCCAAAAAAAAGTATGTGGTAGCTAAATCTAGCAACCAAAAGGCTTAAACGGCAACACTGGTCTCATCCCCAGCGAAGCTAGTTTGTCTCTGTATTTATTACACTAATTAGTGGGATTAAATAATTGTCTCAACAGATATAGTGTTGTAGTGAAGAATGTGCGTGAAACTGTCCTATCAGCTGGAGTTTGTTAGGTCGACAATGATGCGTGCGTATTCAAATAATGTGTGAAATATCGATGGAATAGTTGGAAAAATCTCAGAAAGACGAAATTCAAGAAGAGATAACTCATGTGCTTTGGGAGGGGAACGATCTCATAAAAAAACGAATAAAATAGAAATTTTTATTAAAACATTATCGGAATGGACTTTGAAAGTAAATACTCATGTGCAGTGTAAGGAGATGCATCGGACTGGTATAAGACTATAAAAAGATATATTAAAACAAAATTCATGTCATTTGATCTTACACATGGACTTCGCGGAAAATTGGGCTGTAATTTTACAGGATGAGGTACAATCCTATTATTGGAAATCAAAACAAATATCAGTTTTCACTGCAGTATGTTATATCGGGCAAAACACGGAGAGTTACGTTGTGGTAACCGACGATTTATCGCATGACTCCGCGCATGCCCTGTTGGCAATTAACAAAATTGTTAGTGATCTAAACCCACGATTTCCAAACATTGTAACGCAAAGTATGGAAATCATATCAGATTTAGCTCCAAGTCACTTCAAAAATAGATTTCAATTAGATGAGTTCAAAACCTATAAGCTCCAGAGGATATGTATGGTTGTTCTCTGCGACAGGACATGGAAAAGGGGGCTGCGATGGCATTGGGGGACTAGTTAAGCAGTTTGTGACGCGACTTAATTTCAGTGTGGATGAAATACAGTATATCCAATCTGCGAAGGCATTTGTTGACATAGTTCAAAGGAAAACCCCGAAAATAAGACATATTTTTCTAGAGGTAAGTGAACTTTATTGTTTTCGTAAAAAAAGAAAACAAGCTGGAAAAAAACACCAGCATATAAAGATATCAGAGAAACGCATGTTTGGAAAAATGAACTTGTTATGAACAAAAATACCAAACTTGTAAGCATGAAAGGAAGGTTGCTAAATAAGATTTCTACATTCGCAAGTCAAAATCATATTATATATGGACAGAAAATGATATTTAATTATTTTTACGGAAAAAGTTTTGATGTGTGTGTTCAAGGTTCCTATTATTGGCAAATTCAACGTACGAAACACAATTATGTATTGTTTTTGATGCACTTATAATATTATCGATCGATATGAATTCCTCATTCCACGTTTTTACCGAGAAAACAGTTTTTTTTTTCAAAAGATCATAACTCAAAAGAAAGAATTTTAGTTACTAGGCATTAAGTCTAAATGAAGTTTTAAGGGTCTATTTAATAACAAAAAAGTTTGAAAAAATCAAAAATATTTTTTTTGAGATATTGAATTTGAAAAATTGTTTGCACTTTTTGTTTGTAGTTGAATAATAAAAAAAAAACTTCCTTAGAATAGTTATAAACTTTGTTTTAGTCCAAACTGTTACAAACATTTTAACGTAAAAATTGTCCAAATCGGTAAATTTTTGGGCAAGCATGTCCCGAGTGTCCCGGTTGAATTGAAATGGAAAGCATCAGTAACTATATTTCATAGGTCTCCCAAAATTGGGTATTATTATTGGAAGTCTCCTAAAGAGAACCAGATATTAGCGATCGAAAAATATTGATTTTGAAGAATTCTATACCCCATATAAAATACATGGAAAAGTTTGAGCGACCTGTAAATATTTTTTGATTTCAAAATAAAATATAGGGGTATTTTTCTTTTAGATATAGAAAATCATAGGGGATGAGAGCATTAAAATTCCGGCGTTTTTTTTACCAAAGTATTTCTTTCACGTTGAAATTAGTAAGATACCAATTGCAATTAAACAAACATGGCAACCCTAAAAAATTTCTGTATTAAAGGTGTTAAAGATATTTTTTAATTGATATCCATATTAGGTTAGTTTTGTTAAATTTTGTGGAATCGATAATAAAGCAATGAACTGTTTAAGAGCTTTCTTTTAACGGGTGATGACAAAGAAATTAGACTTTTTTTTAAACGTTATGAAAAGGGTTCATTTTATTTTTTCACAAAAAATATACAATAAAATTATTTGCTATGCTGTAGAGTATTAATAACAATCAATGTATAGTGGAAAATGGTCCGTGATCAGCCGTACGTCGGAGCTTTGTAGGGATAGCTCCGAATGACCGCTGGACAGAACTTTTGTCTATTTTACGAATACATGCGCAAATTCTTTTTTTTTTAATTTTTCACAAGTTTTAGCTCTCCAGTTATTCTTGTATACCATCGAACTTAGGTTAGGTTAGGTTGTCGCGGTCGTCTATAAGACACACTTAGGCTCGGGGCCCATTTTGATGCCGCATGTTGTGTCAGCAACTCCCAATCCCTCCTAAAACCATTTTGAACTTTGAACGAATTTTAGAAGATCCCTGATTTCGACGCATCTAAGGTCCTCCAAGTTGTCGAAGAATTGCCTACCGAGAGTGGAGAGTTTTCGTCAAGATAAAGCAGGGCATTGGCACAACAGGTGCAAAATCGTTTCCTCCTGCTCTTCATCTTGACAACTTCTACAGAAGTCACGTAAACGTAGGCCAAGTCATTTCATGGCTACCATGGAGGTTGTCGACTGCTTCGTGAGGGACTTTATTTCCGCCTGGCTGTCAGTGAAGACTTGGGGTATCCACATATCACACTTTACCTACCAGTTTCGCGGCCCTGTCGATTGCCATCAGAACAGCCTGAAAAACGCTACAGGGAGACGAAAACTGAGGGAAATTCCGAGTTGATGGGAGTATACACCTCCTTCAACCCTTCCCTCGAGCTTTGAGCTATCTGTGTATACATGGATGGACTCTCCACTACTTACAACGTCATGCTTCCACTCTTCCCTTGAGGGTAGGAGGGTCGTCAACGCTGTAGCGGGTGCAGGTTCCGGAAGTGCATAGTCCACCAATCCGGGAAGCCCCGGAAACTACGTTAGTATTCTACCGTGACCATGACTGGTATGTGACCACTTATTTAGAATGTTCATTCGAATTTCCGCGCTACTTGCGACTTGCTTGGCATGTAGGTCCACCGGAAGAAAATGCAGTAGGGCATACAGTGCCTTGGATGGTGTTGTTCTCATCGCACCAGTTATGAATGCGGACGCAAACCTTTGAGCCTTGTCCATTCTTTTGAAGTTTATCTTTTTCCCATGGGTGTTCCACCATACCACTATACCGTGATAGAGAATTGGCCTAACCACCGCCGTGTATAGCCAGTGTATTATTTTGGGTTCCAACCCCCATTGTTTCCCTATTGCTCTGCTGCAGGAATATAGTACCACTGTTGCTTTGCGCACTCTATCTGCAACGTTGGGCCCCCAGTTTAGTTTCCTATCTACTATGAGACCTAGATATTTGGTCTCTTCCTTTATTGCGAGGGTGTTGCCCTCTTGAGTTATGTTCCCGAGATCAGGTATCTTGTACTTCCTAGTAAACAGCCCAAGGTCTGTTTTTCAGGATTCACTCCCAGCCCTCGCCTGTTACACCACAGGGATAGTTTCTTGAGGGATCTTTGGATCAGATCTGTCAATGTTGAGAGATGTTTACCCGAGATAGCTATTACAATATCGGCGTATGCAATTATCTGACCGCCAATATCTTCAAGTTCCCAAAGAAAGCTGTCTACTGCTATGTTCCACAGGAGCAGTGATATAACTCCCCCCTGGGGTGTACCCCTGACGGGGAACCTTTTTATTACTGATTCACCTTATCCTGCGCTTATCTCTCGACCGATTAACGTTCGTTCAATAAATGAGGTAAGTGAATTGCTTACTCCCAGATTTGTCAGAGATGAGATAATCGCTGCAGGAGATACATTGTTTAAAGCACCCTCGATGTCCAGGAAGGCGTGGGCGTATTTGTTGTAATAGAGTGGTCTTTCGATTGTGTGCACTAAAGAATGGAGTGCTGTTTCGATTGATCTCCCTTTGTTGTAGGCATATTGGGCTGCCGAAAGTTTGCTGTCCACCTAATGTGCCCATCTATTAGCCGACAGACTAATTGGTCTGAAGTCTTTTAGTCTCGTGTGTGTGCCTTGGGAATGAAAACTACTCTTACCTCCTCCCATTTGTGGGGTATATAATTAAGTCGTAACACTGCTTCAAAGACTGGTACGAGTATGGGTGCAATCGTTTCTGCTCTATGCTGTAGGTCAGCGGGAATAATGCCGTCTGGTCCCGGAGGTTTAAACGGTTGGAAGCTGCTAATAGCATGCTTTATGTTCCCCTCGGTAATGATATTCGCTGGAATGTTGTCATGGTTGCCTATGGTTCGGGTATTTGTGACTCTACTGTGGACAGAAGTTCCTCCATGAGGAGCGCTTAGCGTCTCTTATTGCATACTTAAATCGGCGTTGCGAGTCTTTAAATTTACTCCAAGAGTAGGATCTCGTAGCTTCATTAAATTTTGATCTGCATTCCCTTCTGAGGGTTGCAATTTCAGTGGACCTCCATGGAGGCTTTGGTTTCCTACTTGTTGCCCTGATTGAGCAGGCTAATTTTGCTGCACAATGAAATGCTTTAGTTATATCGTCTACGACGTTATCAAGTTGATGTTCCGGGTTTATTTGATTTGTGGTCGGAAATATTATTAGAAAAGATTGTTTCAAACTTTTTCCAATTAGTTTTTCCGCGGTTTAAGACCGCTTGTTGTTTTCTTACTGGTACGTATAGGTTATAAACGACGTACATGTGATCTGAAAAGGAGTTGTCTTTAGAGACTCTCCAGTCATTCAAGACCTCCCTTCCAACAAACGTCAAAGGTAGGGGTATCACCTACGTTGCTAACCTGTAAGTTATTGCACATAATAAATTCGAATATCGACTCACCGCGTTCATTTGTGTCTGAGCTGCCCCATATGTGATAATGGGCATTCGCGTCTGCTCCTGTGACCATCGGTGTTACCGCGCTCCTAAAGGATTGTGGTGGAGGTAGTGTGTCTGCGTCGTGGGCCATGTATGTGGAAGCCAGCCAAATAGACCTTCCGCTTGATTCCACTGCTATGATGACGTTGTCCGCATCGCTCAACTGTATCAAGAGAAACGCATTAATACACTTTTTTTATCAATATGCACGTCCTGGGTTTACCTTTGTCAGTTACCAGCTTATGTCCTTTCATATTCAACCCACAAATCCGATCTTTTATGACCCAAGGCTCCTGGATGAGTGCGATCTTCTCTTCTCTTTCGGCGAGGCGGAGGAGAATTGCGGCTGAGGCCGCCTTGCAATGGTGGAGATTAATCTGAACTATCCCCACCATCAGCTTCGCGTGCTGCTGCTGGACAGAAAACCACAGTCTGGTTGGCGTCCTTTTCATCAGAAAGGGGGAGGATATCCTCCCCTTCTCCTTCCACCATGGTGCCGGAAAAGTCGGAGTGGTCCCCCGCCCCCTCCTCTAGGGTCACCCTGTCGAAGAGTTTGCCTACCATTCCGGAGGTGGATGCCACTTCATCGTCAATACCATCGAACTTAAATTTCCAAAGAAGTCCTCGATCGGACGAGATTGGGACAAATTTTGTTGGATTTCGCTCTTTAGGTACGAAATATTTACACTTTTCGTTTATTTAAAAACTCCTGCGTTTTAACTACGTAATGGGACGACGCTTTATCGGGTCAGAAAACATAGTTACCATCAGAATGGTACTTTATAAGAAAAGCGATCAAAATTTTTCCCAAATATTCCTTCTGGTATACTCTTGATTCACTGCAATACCACTTGGCTTGAACCAACCCTTCGAAATTCCTTTCTCGAGTATTGCGATGTATAGCATTACTTTGGGTTCAAATTTGTGCTTGAACTTCAATTTGACATTGAATTCACATTTGGAAACGTTATTTGTATAAAATCGATCATTTCCAGGCACCTGAGATTTGCTGAGAAGAAAATAACTTTCACCATCCAAAACGTATGATTTTTTTTTTTAATTTCGAATCATCCATCGGCATTGCGACTTTATTTTAGATAGTTGCTCGACGGTGTATTCTGGTGACCTAACATTTTTTCAGCAATTTATTTGAAGTTTTTTTTTAATGTTTTGCAGATGTAACTCTTATGGCAATTCATTTCTGCAGCGGCGTCACGTTGGCTTATATCATCCTTATTGTTGAACTTACTTACAAAACTAGTTTAACTATCCATGGAAACGTCAGAAATCAACGCCTACTGATTCGATGCGGTTGCTTTTAAATTAAAGTAGTATACCAAAAGTCTAATTTTTTTGTCATCACCCGTTAGTAACCATAATAAAAAATATTGTATCTTAATTTTCTAAACAAAATATTAAATAAATATACGATGGAAAATAGGTGTTAACCATATTAAAAAATGATCCTGAATCACAGATTGTTAAAACACTTTCCATTTGATACCCATCTATATAAAGATCTTTATTCAGATTGCAACTAATTTCGAATAGGTGGCAACCTTAATCGAATATTCTCGGTTTTACCTCCGATCTATCTAGGTAATCTTAAAATGCAAAACATTATCCGAACACAAAACCGTTAGAGCCGTTTCCAAGAGTTGCTCGTTTAGGTTGCATTTCACCAGATTCACTTAAGTCATTGAAGACAATCAATTTTAATTTGTTTTTAATTTTAATTTAAGTGACCTATGCTCTTCACTTAAATAAAAGTTAAATCAGCATAACTACACTCAGGGGTGTTACACGTTTAATCAGCTGATCAATATACACTAGGGTGGTCCAAAAACAGTAAAGTCGGAATTGTATTGCTCTCACCCCCTAGGATTGTTCCATATCGAAGAAAAGTTTACCCCTGTTTTTTTATTTTGAAATCAAAAGATATTTAGAGGTCGCTCAGAGCGCTAAAAGTTTTCCATTTATTTTTATATGGGAAAAATAAATTTTTTCGTCGAAATGGCAAGTGTCGGAGACATGAGCGCAGATCTCACCGATCATTAATTACTTGTATTATTAAAGCAATGGTTCTTAAACCATGTATATGAAAAATTTTAAATGTAAACCCAATGTAACTTTCGAAGTTTGAACCTACTTAATCTATTGTAACCTAATGGGTTTTGCTTTTATATATGGCGGTGGTCTAAGGCGGGTTGGCAGCAGTATCATTTCATTCGCTTTCGAACCCCTGAAGAGACCGCCTCGATTATTTTGAAACGTTTTTCACGCCAATGGCACACTCGTACTCGCTAAGTAGTTTTGAATTTACCTTGAATTAATAATTGAATTGATATAATCAAACCTTGTAAAATTATTGCATTCCACAAAGGAAACACCTTGAGTATTCTAAATTAACTTTGCACACCATTACTTCAGGCTAAGCATGAACATGGTCCTATCGATCCGCAAAAGGATTGGCAACCCCGAATAAAAGTGTTTGCATGCACTGAACACACCACTCGGTAACTTACTTCAGACTTCTCGCTCAAATCAGTTGAGTTTAAAACGTTGAATAAGCAAGGCGGTCAGCGGTCGCGTTCGGACGATATTTATGTACAGCGGTTGCAAGAGTGAAAAAAAACTGTTAACACAAAGAAAAAAAAACAAAACTAACTAAAAGCGAAAAAGTGCTTACAGTGCCTTACAGGGTACAGTACATTAGTAGCAGTAAAAAAAAAAAATTGTTTAGTGCTAGCAGTGATACCTGCACCACGCTCCCATTTCAAGCGCTAGCAGTGATACCTGCGCCTCTACATTTAAACCGCTAGCAGCGATACCTGCGCCCCCAAATTGAAAGCGCTAGCAGCGATACCTGTGCCTGAACCCTACACTAAAAAAAAAAATATAATAAATAACGCTGAGCTACAAACGCAAAACAAAAAAAAACAAAAAAAAACAATACAAACTAAAAACTCTTAAACCAAATCTAAAAATAACGGCGAGAGCAGCATACCTGCGCCGCACAAAACATCACATCCCCGCTATACCCAGACAAGAAAAGGAAGTTAAAGGTGCATTCACCCTAGTTCCGAAATACGCAAGCAGCAAGGTTCAGCAGGGAGCGTAATCACACCAATCACAAGAAATCAGCGGAGGAGGGTACAGGCGACAAAAAAAAGCATACAGGCATTCAACAAATGGAACGCCTTTCGGGAAGCTCTCCCAGCAATTAGTGAGATAAGCATCCCCCGGTGGGTACAATTCTCGCCCGCGAAGGCCATTTAATTACATGGATTTGCGGACGCTCCCGAAAAGCCATTTAGCGCTTGCATTTATATTCGAATTCAACATAGCGAAACCTCCTTTTCGTCACACTTGCTTGGCGCAAAAAGCAAAGTCGCTCCACTACAAACTGTCAGCCTCCCTCGTTTAGAACTTTGTGGAGCAGTCTTGCTCTCCAAACCCGTGAAACAACTGCGCGCCCAACTGCACCTGCCACCCCATGAACTAACTCTTTGGTCTGATTCTTCCGTAGTACTGGCGTGGTTAGAAAACCCGCCACACACGTGGAAGACGTACGTAGCCAACCGAATTTCTCAAGTACTTCAGAATGTCAGCAATGCCAAGTAGAGACATATTTCAAGCGCAGACAACCCTGCAGATTTAGGAACCCGCGGATGTCGACCGCAAAATTTAGTTGGCTGCTCATTATGGTGGAACGACCCGGAATGGCTGGCTCAGCCCTCCACGTTGTGGCCTAAACTTGCGACGCAACATCCCTCTCCGCCAGAACAGAAGCAAGTTGAAGTGTACTACACTGCGGAAAATGACGATCTCCCCGAACGGTTCTCCTTATATGCAAGAGCACTTCGAGTTCTTGCATTCATGCTACGATTTATTAATAAATCTCGTAAATAGTCTCTTCCGTCCACCCTCCTTTTAACGCAGGAGAGATAAATATGGCTAAAGTTCGTCTCATCAAGAATGCTCAATACAAATACTATGGAGAAACCATCGCCACATTGAATGCCGCGAAACCCACCAGTAAAAAGAGTTCTTTACTTTCCCTCAACCCGATGTTAGACAAAGCAGGCGTGATTCGAGTGAACGGCCGTCTCGCATATGCTGCACTCAGCTACAGCGAACGGCATCCTATCATAAGCCCAGACAACTCTAGATTGTGCTCTCTTTTATATCCCGCGTTTAAGGCAGAAGGTCAAAAAATGCATTTTTCACTGTAAAACCTGTACTATTTACAAACAACAAATGAAATCTCAAATAATGGCCGCCCTCCCTCCAGAACGCTCAACATACTCTCTACCGTTTCATACCACTGGTCTTGGCTTCGCTGGCCCGTTTATGGTGACAACGTCCGTCCTGCGAACAGCCTGACACACAAAGGCATATGTGTGCGTGTTTGTATGTTTTTCAACAAAAGCCATTCACCTCGAAGTGTGTTCTGATTTGACCACTGAGGCTTTTAAGGCGGCCTTTGCTCGATTTGTCGGCCGCCGTGGTATTCCGCACAAAATCATGTCTGACAACGGCAAAACCTTTGTTGGAGCCCAGAGATCAATTCAAAGAGAATTTCTCTCTTCCTCAACGAAGTCACTTCGGATGTGGCGGAAAAGTATGCTGCCCATGGGCTATCATGGCAGTTTTTGCCTCCCTATGCTCCCCATATGGGTGGCCTGTGGGAAGAAGCCGTTAAAAGTTTCAAGACACATTTCACCAAGGTCGCTGGGAGCCAAAAATTCACCTTTGAAGCCTTCAATACCCTCCTTGTGCGAATCGAAGCGGTTCTTAACCCGCGACCACTCTCTCCTATGTCCCAGGATCCCAATGACGTATCGGCGTTAACTCCAGGCCACCTCTTACGCGGTGCTCCACTCCTGTCAATACCAGAACCCAATGTAGGAAACCACTCCCTAATAAACAAGTGGCACATGATTAAAGTTCTCCACCACCAATTCAGTTCGCGATGGAAAAACGAGTACCTGAAAGAATTCCATAAAAGGCACAAATGGAAACATCCGCAAGTTAACATAAACGAGGGGGACTTAGTAGTCGTGAGGGATGATCTTTTACCTCCGAACGAATGGCGGCTGGGAAGCGTTGTGAAACTGCATCCGGGTCCCGATCAGAACGTTCGCGTAACAGAAGTTCAAACTCAGGCAGGGACAATCACGCGAAATATTACGAAATTATGCCTACTGCCCCCTATGTAGCTTTGGGGTATCTTTACCCTGTCCAAAACCATTTTATACTCTTATTATTATGTGTTCAACTCATCTCACCAACTCATATGTTTATAAACGTATCCTTAAACTACGCGCAAACCCACGAGTCTAATACCACTTACGATTTTTTCTCTGCAGATCATCCAAGGAAACGATGGAGCTCAACAAGTGTCGTCTTTGCTGCCGCGTGCACTCCTTGCGGCACTGTCATGCTTTCAAGGCTATGACTCCGGCTGAAAGATATGAGTCTGCGCGCGTACATAAGTACTGCGTAAACTGTTTGGCGACATCCAATGTTACCGGCGCCTGTCACTCACCTGCCAGCTGCCATCGCTGCGGAAAAGCTCACCACACGCTGTTGCATCGAGCATCATCCTCATCGCCAGGTCGTAGCCGGCGAGAAGTGAGCCGGAAGAAAACCGTGGCTAGTCGAAGGGCGATTCGAAAGCCGAAGGGCAGAGTGCAGACTCGGACCTCTACCCAGCAACGCATATGGGAGTTGTTCAAGCGGGCTATGCTTACGCTCCAAAGTCTACAACAGCTGCTACGTATTCCAACGTACCAGGCCGGCCGCCATGTCGGAGACATGAGCGCAGATCTCACCGATCATTAATTACTTGTATTATTAATGCAATGGTTCTTAAACCATGTATATGAAAAATTTGAAATGTAAACCCAATGTAACTTTCGAAATTTGAACCTACTCATTGTAACTTAATCTATTGTAACCTAATGGTTTTTGCTTATTATATATTGCGGCGGTCTAAGGCGGGTTGGCAGGAGTATCATTTCATTCGCTTTCGAACCGCTGAAGAGACCGCCTCGTTTATTTTGAAACGTTTTTCATGGCAATGGCACACTCGTACTCGCTAAGTAGTTTTAAATTTACCTTGAATTAATAATTGAATTGATACAATAAAACCTTGTAAAATTATTGCATTCCACAAAGGAAACACCTTGCGTATTCTAAATTAACTTTGCACACCATTACTTCAGGCTTAGCATGAACAGTAAGAAGTCTTGAAAGTCAATATTTTTCGATCGGAAAACTCTGGTTCTCTTCAGAAGACTTTCAATAATAACACCCAATTGTTTATTTAACCATTTTTTAATACTAACGATTTATTATTGGTGACCCCATTGCATTCTTCGGAGGTTTTGTGGGTTTTTGGCGGACCTATAAATTATACTTGCAATGAAAAAATGGTAAATGGAAAAAATAATCAATTGGGTATTATTATTGGGAAGCTCCCGCATATTTTTCTGGTAGAAAATATTGATTTTTAACTATTCTATACCATTTCTACGTAAAGTGGTTTTTCCCCCATATAAAATACATGGATAATTTTGGGCGCTTTGAGCGACCTATAAACATTTTTTGATTTCAAGATAAAAAAATAGGGGTATATCTTTTTCGGTACAGAACAACTGTTGTGTGAGAGTATAAAAATTCCGACTTTACTTTTTCACATGCATTTTTGGACCACCTTAATATACACACACCACAATTTTGTGTATCAGCTGTTTACTTGTATACCAACCCTGCTTTTACTACCACCTTTATCACGGTGCCGCCATATTTTTACTCACTTAAATAAAGAGCTTATTGAAGCTGAAAAAAAATAATAGAGAATTGAATAAAAAAAATTGTATTAAAGTTAATTTCCTCTTAAATGAGTTTGGTGGAACGCAGTCTTACAGTAATAAGATAAAAAGGAGATAAGATCCATTAAAACTTTTACAAAGTTCGCTAAATTTACCGTTGTGGCGAATAGCCGTAGTTCTTATAAAGTCTATATAACTGTGTATATAAATATAGAAATATACAATAAATAATATCTTTGGTTTAAAATATACTTTAGCCTCAAATCAAACTTACCCACTACTTTAAGTTCGACAAATATTGATTCTGTAGGATAAATAGATAACTGGCATTCGTACAACCCGCGGTCACTTTCGCGTACAGACTTAATCCTTAAAGACCAGTGTCCCATATGACGTGCATGTTCAACAAGAAATCTTTTATCACTGCTGTGTGTTGAGAGTCCAACTGTTAACAATTGGAAATCCTTTCTTCTAATCCATGAAACCTTGAATTATACAAAATACCTATACTTAAAATACTATGTATCAAATGAATAGTTATCTACATACTTATTAAAAAAAAAAAACTAGCAGAATACCCGACGTCGCACAATGGGCCATATGAAAACATTAGCCGGAAAAAATGAAAATAGCATTTTGATATTTTGATAATTACTACTTGTCAAGAAATGTCCAATTACATGGGAAAAAATACCCTTTGGTGCTTTAAAGCTCACTTTAGTATGTAGCTTTCTTGTAAGTCAAAGTTGAAGTTTTGACACTTTTTTTATAAAAATTACACAAATCAAATGGACATTTTTAAAAAGTGGTCTATTGTTCATCATAGTGGTGTGCCAGAACGCTGAAAAGTTTTTATTTGGCATGAAACGATGCTTTTGTTATAAAATAAAAACAATTTACATATCGTTGTCTTAGTGTACAAACGTGCTAAGTCCATTTTTTTTTTAATTTTTCAGGTGGGACAAAAAGTCGCCTAACTTTTTTGTTGTTAATATTTTCCTAATCTGTAAATGCAATTTTCTTCCTTAGTTCGTCTTGCCGATTTCGAAATAAAGCTGTTGCTCTTTCATTTTCTATTTATGATTTTGCTCTTTTTATGTGGAGTTAACACATTTTCTATCAACCTGTTTTTCATAATTTTTTTATTGTTAAAGGATTTAGTTGTTCATTTTAAATAAGTTGTATTGTTTTAAAATGAATAATAACCTAATATAGTCTTATTTCACTGCTGTTAACAAAAATAACTAAATTAAGTCGTAAAGTTATGTACGATTTATAAAGCAAAATACTAAAAAACAAGTAAAGAGGTATAAGTATGGGCGAAACCGAACTTTATACATATACCCGGCACGGGTATCAAATATTGTCGTTTTAACTTATGCGTGATAAGCAGGATTAAGATTCAATGCTGCTTCGGGCACCGTTCTCTTAGACTAAACGCTGCCTATATATAGAAAAATACCCTGGCGTATATCATGGCACCTTTAATGGTAAACAAAATGGCCCTACTGGCGCCCCTTACTGATATCCTGCGCTGCAATAAAAATGCACTGACCTAATGGAGTATATCAAAGTACCCTTAATGGCACACAAAATTGCGTTCATACTGGCGCCGTTATAGTACCCTTACACCATGTTCTGACCGACATCGAAAACATGTTTTCGTTGCTAAAACTGGTTTTCGACTTAAAACTTGTGTTTTCGTCCATGTAAAATCTGTCAAACGAAAACCAGTTTTCGCTGAAAACTACTTGAAAACTCACGTTCCACTCATTCCAATCGGTGTCTTCACTGGTTTTTTTCGATTAAGTCATATTTTATCATCTTTAATACGGAATTTCGGATTTATTGTTAATTGGCTGGCAAAAGTAAAATACGAATGAAAATAAGAGGTTGCTAATGAAAAGAAAATGAGGGAAAAGCATTTTGGTTTTGTTTTTGTGTAGCAAAACTGTAATCAGAGGATGTAAGAAATGTCAACGAAAACACTAACAGCCGGTGTGCACAGCCTTCAGCCCACAATCCCAAAACACGTTTTCAAAGTGTTTTTGTTGTCGGTCAGAACATGGTATTACCATACTTCGCGTTACAAATGAGGATGGAGTCCGCTTGTAGTACGAGCCCTATTGGACTGGATGGTTTTACAAACTAATTGCATTCAATTGTTTTAAAATTATAATTAATGTCATGGTCTGTCAGAATTATTAGTTTCTGTATACTAAATAAATAAATGAATAAATATAATTTAACCAAGTTTGGTAGAAATGGATAAATTGGTTACGGAGACTCACCATAAGTGTGTGCGGTGCCATGCCCAATTCCTTCTATATCAGTCTTATCTATTATTAAGAGATTTGTTGTAATATAATATACATATGTATGTCTATTCAATAGCAATTAAAGTGAGGGTAAGTACAAAGAGATTGAAGAAATTCTTGTTTTAACATTTGTATAACGCATGTATTGCAGATGTGTATAATGTATATATTACAGGTTTGTACAAAGTGCTAGAGCGAATAAGGTGACCAGGTATATATTATAAGTTGTTCACATTATAACACCCTTCCTGAACAACTTATTTCTATGCGTTCGAATTACAGAAATATTTATGTGGGTTAATAATTCCAAATGAAATGAAAGTATGTTTTGCTTAGTTAAGTTACTTAAGACCAAATTTAGCGGAAAAATATGTTAATTTTCGAGCGGTAACGCCCTTTGTTAAAATGTCTGCAACCATCTCGTTGGTAGGTAAATACTTCAAAACAACTTGCTTATGTTCGATAAGTTGCCGGATAAATTTCGACTTTATGTCTATATGTTTAGTACGTGGTGAGTAGGAGTGACTTGAGCAGCGAATAATAAGCAGCTAATTGCTTACATGTACGGAACTTCGTCCATATCTGGCCTTTCACTAACATCTTTTGGTGACATGTCAGATGATACTTTTTGGTTATAGTCAAATGGTGTTGACAGGGGATTAGCATCGCTCATACCAAAACGCTTCAACACATCTAGTACATACTGAGATTGATCTATTTGTATAAAATTATCATTCACTGTGATTCTCACACCAAGTACTGAAGTGGCTACACCCATATCTTTAATGTCGAATTTTTTTGCCAATTTGTCGTTCAACCAAGCTATTTTGTTTGGGCTATTGGAGAAAATCAAAACACCATTTGCAACGAACGGCATTTTATCACCATCGACGTTGTAATAGATGCATTGGTGCACGTTACTTCTAACGTGGACGTAGGACGTGGACCATTGCCGTGCAGCCAAATACGCGAATATGTTTCAAGCTTGGCCTTTCTTGAGACCAAAGTTCCTCCGGACTACGCTTGTATTCTCAGCATGGCACCNTTCAAGCTTGGCCTTTCTTGAGACCAAAGTTCCTCCGGACTACGCTTGTCTTCTCAGCATGGCACAAAATTGGTTGAATACGCCGCGGTCGCAGCAGCTCTTGCCCAAAAACGCTCGTCAACGCCACCGTCTATAAGCATACAACGAACCCGCGGTTAATTCGCTCCGTTACACCGTTTTGCTCTGGTGCATACGGAAATGTAGTTTGGTGAATGATCCCACTTTTATTCAAAAATAATTTAAAACTTTCATTCACATATTCTCAGCCACTATTAGTTCGCAGAACTTTTTCGTTTTTGAGCACTGGTTCTCAACCATATTTTTTGAATTTTAAAAATGTTTCAAAGACGTCTGATTTATTCTTAATTAAGTAAGCAAATACCCTTCGCGTAAAGTCATCGACGAAGCAAACCAGTAAGCGAGCACCCGAAAACGATTTTGTCTTTAATGGACCAAGCACATCTGAGTGAATCAGTTCTAAAACATTACTTGCGCGCGTGCCCTTTTTTTTATTCGGTTTACGTGTCTAGTTCCATTTTATGCACACTTTACAACATTCACTATTTATTATGCCAAATAATAACCATCATTGCTTTGTTGCACTTTGTGTAATGAACTATTGCAAATATGGCCCATTCGTCGATGCCATGTTTCAAATACATTTTTCACTATCACCGCGGATGCCTTTGTCTTGTTAATTTTACCATTTAGTTGGTAAAGATTATTATGGACCGATGCACTAGGGACAACTTCGTTGTTTTCGTTTGAAATAGTGCACATGCCGCCTTCAAACACTACTCGCTTACCATTTTTTGGCCCTTTGGCGAACCGACAGAAGATTTGCGCATAAGTCAGGAACTTACTCGACATTTTTATACCTTTCATGAACATGAAATGGTATTATAACTTTGGTGCGATGTTTGTAAGTACCAGAATAATAAGAGATAGACCCATTGAAATGTATACTTAATTGATCAGAACGCCGAGCTGAGTCGATTTAGCCATGTCCGTCTGTCAGTCTGTTTGTATGCAATCTAGTCTCTCAGTTTTCTAGATATCCGGATGAAATTTGGTAGGTGGGTGTATTTTTGATACTGATTGTTCAGAAATGAGATTTTTCGTTACAACTTCTCAATTTATGCACATGAAATTTCGCAATACTTCCACCCATTATCAACTGAAGGCTTAGAGTGAAAATTAAAAGATCAGGTCACTATAACCTATAGCTCCCATAAAACTGATTGTTCAGATATAAGATTTTTCGTTATAACTCCTTCATTTAAGTAGCTAGGAACATAAATTTTGCACTGTTGTCACTCATTATCAAAAAATACTTTCAGT
>NW_016157905.1:128998-133930 GCF_001687245.7 Rhagoletis zephyria
TTACGAAATGTTTCGTCTTTTTGAGCCACGAATGTTTTCGTTGATTGTACAAAACCATTTTCGTATATTACTACAAAAATATGAGACATCAGATCTTTAGTACATTTCACGAATGCATTCGTACTATTTACTAATGAATTGCGTACTATTTACTAAAGAATTTCGTTTTATTTCTTTGTTTTTTTTTACCAAATGTTTGTGAAATGCTCAAAAATAATTCGTATATTTAACGAAATTATCTTCGTGAAAACTGCGCTTGCTTCGTAGAATGTGGGATTGCTTTCATTGTAAAAAAAACATAGTACGAATTACAACACAACACTTTTATTTTGTTTTTATCGTTAATTTCAAGCGTTTTTTTTACCAAATGTTTTGCAAAAACGCTTAACAATAATTATTATATTATAATGAAAGTTTTGTGTTATAATTTGAGCTATTTTTTTCATAGTCTAAAGTAGCGATGCCCAAATCAGCACATATGTGTCGCGGGCGACTGCGCGTGCAAAGCTTTGCACAGCGGTGCAGGGCAAGCGCGGAAGCAAAAAGTTATCGGAAGGGGAAAACGAAGTCAACAGAATGGTGAGATTGTATGTGTGACAGTGATGGAAAATGAGTGTGCATTGTGCCATTTTCGGCCCTTTCGGAAGCAGCCGGGACCTTCAGCACATTCGATTGATTTTCGGCCCTATTTTTGCGTAACTCAATGCAATTAATAAATATTTCATTCGGATCCGCAATTAAAAATATTTTTTTTTACATTTCATCCTATGTGCTTAAACTGATAAATGATATAAATATAGAAACGCAAGCAGAAGAATCTCGCTTCCACATTCTGCATATGCGCTTAACATTTTTGTTTAAACAAATTGGTCGAAATTTCATCTCTAAAGCAAATATTAAATATCATTTTATATATACTTTAGATTTAAATAATCATTTTTAGTGGTGGGCGAGTCCGAGATGTTTAAATGATCGAGATAGTACATTCAATTCCCGTAGATTTTTGAGAACTTTTTTCGTTGAAGGTGTTGCACTTTTTTCTATACTGAAATTTGCGTACATCATTTATCATTGTCTAAGAAAAACTATAAAATAAAGCCTAATTTAAAATATTGTAATAAAAAACAACAACGCTACACGCGCATTCATCCATATAACATAAAATGCGAACGTTCGCAAATAGAAAAATTAAAAAAATCAATGGTATTTTCTAGACACTTCAAACTTGCACCTTATTATACTAGAATGAATGGGCAACAAAATTGTTAACCCAAAACATGTCTACAAATTCTGAACAAAAACTGTGAAAATTTGATGAAACTTTTTTGATTTTTTTCATTCTTTCAAGTTTCGATTTATTTGCAAGGTTTTTGTTTGATAAAAAAAAATAATTAAAATTATTAAAAAAAATAAAATAAATACCGGGTGACCGTGTAATTTTGTCAAAGATGAAGACAATGATGATAAAACATTAATACACTATATAGGTCAGTTCATATTAATGAACATAAAATGAGATCACTATCGATAAAATGGAAATCCTCAAGGGAAATTTATAATTTCAACGCATGGAATTTACATACATTTTTTTTACTTTCAACCCCCGAATCGGTCAATTACTTCTATTTCTGCAGGATCGCCATTAGGTAAATTACATTTCCAAAGATTTTTTCAAAATAAATAGCGATGAGGAATATTTCACCCGCCGGTGATAAGAAATCGCAATCACCATAACGCACATCACTAATATTACTGTTCACAATCACGTTTACATTCAAAATTACAATTCATAATTTCGTTTTGTAGCAAATATGAAATATAGGTATATCCATTTACTTAAATGTAAACGGATTAAGAATCAAAGTGCTAGAAGAGATTTGAGCGTTTGGTACAAAAAGTAATTTTGATGTTGAAATTGTACTTTAAATCGGCAAATTGTACTTTTGTACATTTTAAAGTTAATTGTACTGAAAAAGGTACGATTGTACTTAAAATATCAACACTGTTTCACTGGCGCCTTACTTGCTGCAGCGATGCCAGATTTGAGCGTACCCAATTTTTTACCGATAATAACGCATGCGAGGGATTTGGGTATTGGGCATTTTACAAGCCTATTAGGAAGTATACATATCTGTGTTCGTATGGAATAGTAGCTTATGTCGGAAGACTGGCTTTAGTATAATGAACCATTCGCAGCATACGATTGCGAAAGACTCACTGGCGCCGAGTTGTTGAAGAACTCTTGGAAAATAAACGTAAAAGACGGTAATGCTAGCGATGCTAGCAAGTCAATATTCGTATAAAGTTTCATAAAAAAATCCTTGTGGTTCAAAGAATATAGGAAATGGTACATTTTACTAAAGCCAGCCTCCCGACATAAGCTACTGTTTCATACAAACACAAATATATCCGTCTACAAATAATGTTGATTATTTTAATTAAGTCCTAAGATAAGTTTGTGAATCTTATCAGTGTTCTATGTAAGAAACAAAAATCAATACCCTCGCCAATTAGAACTTTTGCTTTAAAAGAAAAATATACATAGCGCATTTACTCAATACTTGGTCTGGCATCACTGTTTGAGCATTGATGTGCTGAGCTCACTGTTGCCAAGGTCGTGCATTTTGCACTAAATTTAGTGCTTTTGGGAAACCAAAAAGCCAAAATAATTGGAATTCAATGCTTGGTGCGGTATTTAGTGATGCTTTTTTAATTTAAGCACACCGAATGCATAGGTACATATGT
Source organism: Rhagoletis zephyria (assembly GCF_001687245.7). NCBI lineage: Eukaryota > Metazoa > Arthropoda > Insecta > Diptera > Tephritidae > Rhagoletis > Rhagoletis zephyria. The sequence goes on from NW_016157905.1 coordinate 131,744, forward strand.
ATGTATGTATACACTATACACTAATATTTTACATTATGATGGAATTCATTTACTGAATAAAATGTGAGGAATAGGTAAATTAAATATGTTTTGCGTTGTTATAAATGTATTGAAATTAATTTATTAATAAAAACGTGAGGAAATGGATGTGTATATACACTTTTTACTGAATCAAAAAAATTATTAAACATGATAATAAAAACTTGGCGCTTTTGTTTTGGAAAAATTGGCTTTTTCGGGTGGCCTGATGCCACACTGGCTCAGTTCTCGCAAAAGTACACATGCATACACGCATTTTTACTTGAAAATAAGTGTGTAGTGGTTAGTATGTATACGATGCCATCTCCGTACAGCTCACTTCACCTCGGCTAGCACGCTCGCGTGCTCGCAGTTTGCCCGCGACGTCGACTGCGTGCACCACTGCTGTGCATCCCTTGTGTAAAGAATAAAAGAAATCATATTTTCCACGAAAGAAGTGCAGATATTACAAGTATAACTGTCGTAAATAATGGGATTTACCTATATTTTCTGACTTCACTGTAATTTAAAATAATAAAAGAGATTAACCGGTTTAAATATTAAACCAAGCCAATGTACTTTTGGCGTCTCCAATATTGATTTTTTAGGACATAATATATCTGGAGCTGGAATTCGGCCTTCTGAAAACCAGGTAGCAGCTATTCGTAATTTTGAGCGTCCAAATTCTATTAAACAAGCACAGAAATTTATAGGTATGGTTAATTATTATCATAGGTGTTTAAGCCGCCGCTTAAAGCGCAATCCGACGGCCGTGCGCGCAATCCTTGGCCGCAGCAGTTTGGCAGTTGACCTACGTCAACTCCGAAAATGATTACCGAGCGCGCACGGCCGCCTACCATCATCGTGCCAAATTATGCGAAAGGCAGTTCAGCTATCAACGCCGGTCTACGCGCACGCGTCCTAGCGAGTCCACCGTCAAATAAATCTTATATAGCTATATACACATATATATGTAAATATATAAACATATATGATTTTGTGAATAAACTAAGAGAATTTTTATAACGTTTGAAATCAAAACCTAAGTATTTCCTTTAACGGAGATCGAAGTGCGCGTGTACAAGGTGAGTGCGAAGGTACCAAGCGATCCAAGTATTCATGGTCCTTCGCAGCCTACAAAAAATAATAATAATAAAAAAAAATTTATAAAAAATAAAATAAACGCGTATCGCACGTCCGCTAATGTAATATAAAAACTATAAACATAGTGGAAAAATCTATAAACACAAGTGCTCGATAACAAAAGTGCACGCAGACATACAGTGCTACATACATACATATATGTAAGCAAGTGAACGAGAAGCGTGCATACAAACAAATAAAAAAGGAAAAAAAAAACTGAAAAACTAAGTGCAAAATCAACAAAGAAAAGTGTTAAAAAAGTGCACGTACACATCGGAAACTCAAAAGTGAAAAAAAAAATAAAATAAAATTTTGGAAAAAACAAATAAATAATTAAAATACTTATGTACATTTAAAAAAAAAATAATAATAATCATCAAGTTAAGCTGAAACACAACAACAACTAAAAGAAGCAACAAAGCGCAATCAGCAGCCATCACCCAACCAAACCATCAGCCAACATTGGAGCGACATCACCAGCATCAGCATCAGCGGCAACAACAACACCAGGCGCTAGAACATAAAGGAGCGTACTTACATACCCATACAATAAATAAAGGAAAGTAGTAAGTAGGCAAATTTTTAATTTTCTTAAAAATTTAAATAATATAACTTTTATTTTCTTAAAAGTTATATTATTTCTAATAAACTGCCAACGGACATACATACGTGTATGCATACATGCATATACATATATATATATGTGATTTAACAAAAGGCGTATTTTTTCTCGCCAAAAACGGTTTTACTAAAATTGCGGACATTTTCTTGCCGCCCAACAATTCCACAACGGCAATTTGTCGCTATTAAAATTTTGGTAGAAAAATTCCGTTTTCCGGAAAGCGGTATATCTCCACATACCGCCGATCTTATATATATATAAGTATATGTACATACATGGGCGTAGCCAGGTAGGGGCAGGGGGTGCTTGTATATATATAAAATAGTACCCTGAAATGCCAGCTTAATAGGGTCGAGCCCCCCCCCCCCCCCCCCCCCCCCCCCCCCCCCCCCCCCCCCCCCCCC